>NC_135212.1:32879452-33039452 GCF_052324685.1 Brachyhypopomus gauderio
AGATACAGAATCCTGGCGGTGAAATTATTTATTGATTCTGCGGTGTTGCCATGGAAGTTCTGTCTGTGTCCTCACTGCGATTTTGAACCGGGGATGCGATCGCTGGAGTGTAATGTTTAGCCAGGCGCTATCAGCCCACATTAGCCTGAGCCTGAGGTTAGCGCAGGGACCAGGGAAAGGTGAGGTAAACATCCTCTGTTTTGCTTCGGCAGTTCCTCCCTCTCTAACGCCGCCTTTGTGGCCACGGTCGACACACCACATTGCTTTTTTTTAGACCACCGCCCTATTGAGGCCCTTTTAGCTGCACCTTTATAACCACAGAGCCTCTTAGACTTTGGTGTCACTTCCTAGCTTGGGAAGGGCTCCTCCTCACTGCCCCGCCCGTTACTGGGGGCACCGGTTGGAGGGAGGGGGGGGAGGGGGCCTGTCTAGAGACAGAGACGGCACATGCCCCGCAGCAATCCTAACCCTGTAATCACTAATGGAGTGGGCCGTGCTGGTGTCTAGAGACGAGCGCGCCCCGGGCAGACTTTGAGCCCGTTCGCGGCGAATCGTATGAGGATTTTCTCAGAGGCCAGTTTTTCCCCTCCTCCAGCCCAGGTGCTGGAGCAGCCCATGGCAGGAAGACACGTGTATTGTACCTCTTTTCTCTTTATCTAGCAGGTCTCTGTAGTACCACTGTGTGGGCCGGTTTAAGACTAAACACAGCATTACCCTTGAACTCGGTTTCCCAAATGGTTCCCTCTGATCGCCAAATGTTCATGTTCTCAGATAGGTTTGTGCAGTATAAATCACTGAATGTAAAGCTATGGCCAATTAGTGCGTCTTGGAAAACACCTGTTTGGCATATTTTAGTGTTTTTACTGCATCCAAAACAACCCTGGTAACTCATCAGCTAATTAACGTTAAGTCCTTGAGGTTAGTGTGGGCGTGACAGGACAGAGAATACATACCACTTCATACCTCTAAACTGCTCTGTGATGGAGACCTCTAATATCTTGATGCAGGTTTAGAGCTCCACCTAGTGATTCACCATGCGTATCACATTTATAGTGCTGCATGCAATGCCTTGTAACTCTGGTAATATGTAATATGTGGTATGTGGTAGAAATTGAGAGGTTTGGGAAGACAGTAGGCTGATTATGACTTTATGATTGTCAAGTTACAATTATACTTAATGTACGCTTGTGCTTACGATTCCACAACACCTGATGCCACATTGAGACTGAGGTGTTTTTATGTTACTAATCCCATTTTCTCACTGCATCTGTTCACCTCTGACAGGATGGAAAGAAAAAGTTTGACAAAGAGACAGAGAAGTACTATTCCACCCTGGAAAAGCACCTTAACCTGTCCTCCAGAAAGAAGGAGATATGCCTCAGAGAGGTGAGTCACACACAAGGTTCGACAGATGGGAACGCAACTTCCTGTTAGCCACAGCTGTTTAAACCCCCCCAAAACCAGACGCATCCTGGGTGAGACAGCGGATCCTGCGTGTAGATGACTAACGCAGGTGACAGAGCTCACGCTCCATGATGAGGTGTTTAACGGCAACGCAAGCGTGACTAAGTGGCAGCATCGAACCTGCGGCTGCCAACTTCTACCCGTCTCCAGGGTGACGATGCTCTTCGTGTGTCCTCAGGCAGACACGCAGACTGATAAGGACAGACAGGTCTTCTACGACGCCTCTCTGGAGTACGTGTTCAAAATCCAGGAGGTCCAGGAGAAGAAGAAATTCGAGTTTGTTGAGCCGGTAAGATGGCATTCGAGATTGTGGTGATCAAATAATCAACACATAAGCACTTTCTCACATGCACACACTCATACAAACACATATGTCCACACACACATTCCTATCCCTACAAAATATGCCTTGAAATCACTTGCATACCAGTAGCAAGTACATTTTAGATAGCAGTTTATGATGCGTTTATCAGTAATGAACTAACCCAGTCATTTCATATTCAGCCAGCAGAGCCAGACGTACTGTCCGGACATACTTTATTATTATTATTATTCATTTTATTATTGCACCTGTGTATGTTTATGTGCAGGATGTTGTGTCCATAATGTGCACAGAGCAGCAAGAATGAACTCCCATGAGCATTAGGTTCAGCTGCTGTGTCGTTACCCTTAATAATTCAAACATTTCCCGTCCATGTCGGTAGCAGGAAGAATTCGGTTCTCGGGTATTAAGATCGAGTGATTCTTCAGTACTTTGTTTGTTTACAGCATCTGACGGGGACCCACACCACCTGTGGTGGTGAAGCCGTAAATCTCCGCACCATGCGTGCCGTCCTGAGATATGACACCGCTTGCCCTTCCCCGCTCTTAAAAATCCCCCTGTGACTTTAATGACGCGTCCAGGGACGATCAATGAGTGCAGACGCGATAGGTGGGCAGGGCCGTTGTTTGGAACGTCCTCACGTTAGGCACCAGGGCCCAGGTTTGGTGTCCAAATGCTCCAGCAGCAGTCACAGGAAGTCGAGGCTTCCAGCCGGTGCCACAGGATTGCTCAGTTATTCACTCCAGATTTAAACTCTATAGTCCAACTTCACTGACTTCCTTAGTGCTGAGAAACTGAATACCCTTCTGCAGCTGTTTATGTATGCATATATTCATATATTCATTTAATCATTCATATTATCATGTTTTGAACAGAAGGTCTTAGTATCACATTTTAATTTTAGCATCTGTTTGCATTTGCTACAGAACATCTCAATCATTTATCAACTTATGCACAAATAGTCCTCTAAAGCTCAATAGGGAGGGAGCATAGGTCACCCAGAGATAGTACCTTTCTCCATGTCAAAACAGTGGGAACGATCACAATCACTTTGCTTTGGCAAGCATGTTAGACAGACAAGGAATGTGCCGGTGTGTGGTAGACAGACCAAACACTGTGACAACACCTGCACACTGTGACAACACCTGCACGCCGTGACAACACCTGCACGCCGTGACAACACCCTGTACACTGCGGCGGGTGTGAGAGGCGAGTGAGTCTGAGAGTCGTTACTCTCCACCACAGCTAGAAGTGCAGCTGGAACACAGAAGCTGGCAGTGCTAGCTCAATGAGGGGCTGTTTGGGACTGTGGACCATGGTGTGTGTGTGTGTGTGTGTGTGTGTGTGTGTGTGTGTGTGTGTGTGTGTGTGTGTGTGTGTGTGTGTGTGTGCGTGCGTGTGTGTGTGTGGGGGGGTGTGTGTGTGTGTGTGTGTGGGGTGTGTGTGTGTGTGTGTGTGTGTGTGTGTGTGTGTGTGCGTGCGTGCGTGTGTGTGTGTGTGGGGGGGTGTGTGTGTGTGTGTGTGTGTGTGTGTGTGGGGTGTGTGTGTGTGTGTGTGTGTGTGTGTGTGTGTGTGTGTGTAATGGAATGGGGTAAATGGAACAGGGTACATGTGGCACAGGTGGAAGGGAAGGTGAGTGCGTTAAGTGTCTGAATGTGTTCTTCTGAACCGAATCTGAATTGCTGTGTGTGTGTGTGTGTGTGTGTGTGTGTGTGTGTGTGTGTGTGTGTGTGTGTGTGTGTGTGTGTGTGTGTGTGTGTGTGTTTATATACACTATATTGCCAAAAGTATTAGCTCCCCCATCCAGATTATCGGAACCTGAACAGAATCTGAATGTGTCTTATGAACAGAATCTGAGGAGTGATATTATTGTCTGTTGTATACGGTGCATTGCAGAGTTATTTGAACAGTGTGTGGATATTTACAGCATATTGCAGGGGGGTCTGACTGAGCTCCCCAGTGTCTGCTGCATCAGTTACAGCAGAACCACAATAGAAAAACAGCCATGATCTGGGAAACTTTTTCTTGGTGAAGAAACTTTGCTCTTTTCTTTCCCAGATCCACTCCAAGCTTTACCCAACAGCCTACCCTCAAAAATTCTCCCCGCTAAGGAGGAAACCTGAAAAATGTAGTATTTCTTTTTTGTTACATGGGCCTGTGTTTATTTAACAAGACACTGTGGGAAGTAAGGTGTTTTACTGCTGTAATCTCCACTGGGTCCCGCTCCATAGAGCAACCCTCTATAGAGTAGAGTTTCCACCTGGGGGGGGGGGTGATAGATCTGATCTGCACTAACTCCACCCCCCCCCCAGTACACCTACAGCACGAAAGTAGTCTAATAATACAAAAGGCACGGGACAAGGAGGAAGTGAATATTTGTTTCCTCATTTTTGGAGATTCTGACATGCACACGGTGTTCTCACGCCCACACTAACACACACCCACACACACTAACACAAACCCACACACATGCCCATGTTTGCGCTGACTGAAGTCTTCCTCCTGTCATTCTACAGCTCCTGGCTTTCCTGCAGGGTCTGTTCACATTCTATCATGAGGGATACGAGCTGGCCCATGAGTTCGAGCCCTACAAACAACAGCTGCAGTTCAACCTGCAGAATGTAAGAAGTCTCAGTGTGACTGCTCTGGCCTTCCCTGTGAGACTTGTCTGTATGACTGCTCTGTTCTTCTCTGTGAGACGTGTGTCTGTATGACTGCTCTGGCCTTCCCTGTGAGACTTGTCTGTATGACTGCTCTGTTCTTCTCTGTGAGACGTGTGTCTGTATGACTGCTCTGTTCTTCCCTATGAGACGTGTCTGTATGACTGCTCTGGCCTTCCCTGTGAGACGTGTCTGTATGACTGCTCTGGTCTTCCCTGTGAGACGTGTGTCTGTATGACTGCTCTGGTCTTCCCTGTGAGACGTGTGTCTGTATGACTGCTCTGTTCTTCTCTGTGAGACGTGTCTGTATGACTGCTCTGTTCTTCTCTGTGAGACGTGTGTCTGTATGACTGCTCTGGTCTTCTCTGTGAGACGTGTCTGTATGACTGCTCTGTTCTTCCCTGTGAGACGTGTCTGTATGACTGCTCTGTTCTTCTCTGTGAGACGTGTGTCTGTATGACTGCTCTGTTCTTCCCTATGAGACGTGTCTGTATGACTGCTCTGGCCTTCCCTGTGAGACGTGTGTCTGTATGACTGCTCTGGTCTTCCCTGTGAGACGTGTCTGTATGACTGCTCTGTTCTTCCCTGTGAGACGTGTCTGTATGACTGCTCTGTTCTTCTCTGTGAGACGTGTGTCTGTATGACTGCTCTGTTCTTCTCTGTGAGATGTGTCTGTATGACTGCTCTGGTCTTCTCTGTGAGACGTGTCTGTATGACTGCTCTGGCCTTCCCTGTGAGACATGTCTGTATGACTGCTCTGGTCTTCCCTGTCCTAGTGACCCTAGTGACTTTCCCCAGCAGCGAGAAAATAGCGTCTATTATGACTTCTGAATTTGAACAACAGGGCACAACCCAGGTTTCCTGAAACAATTCTGTAGCTATATTGACTTTAGTAGTGTATTTTAAACATCAAATTGTGCATGTGCAGCACAGCCCAAATATTTTGTCGTTATTACATTGTGTTTTTCTTTTCATGACCGTGTGCAGTGACCTTCTGTTAACAACCACACCGTGCACACACTCTGTCTGGAAGCAGAGGCAGCGATAGTGGCTCGAATGCGCACTAGCCCGGAGGAGAGGTCAAATAAAGAAAGCTCTGTACACACCATCTGCCGTGGCTTTATGCCCATCGCTGGGCCCCTGTGACTCACATTGGCTGTTGTGGTGTAGATATGCTGTAGATCGACCCCTGTGCTGTAGATGTGCCCCAGTGTTGTAGATTGACCCCAAAGTTGTTCATTGGCCCCTGTGCTGTAAGTCGAACATTGTGTTGTAGATTGATTCCTGTGCTGTAGATCGAACATTGTGTTGTAGATTGATTCCTGTGCTGTAGATTGATCTCTGTGCTGTGCGCTCGTGTATATTCATGTGATGAAGACGAGGAACAACTTTCTGAGCACCAAGCAGGAAGTAGAGAAGCTGATGAAGAGGGTGAGGTCAGCAGATCAAGACCAGAAGCCCCCAGGACGGTGGACCATGGAGGGTTACCTCTATGTTCAGGAGAAACGTGAGTCACTGTTTCCTCCATCCCTCTCTCTCCCCTTCCCTCACTCTTCTTCTGAACACCAGAGTTTGGTCACTGTCGGCTTTACAAGTGTAAGATCAAGCCGCTGTCTCTCCAACCACGGCAGAGAGCAGCGCACACGCTGCACGGCCCGTCTGCACTTCCTCCACCTTTGATGTGTCTTGGCTTTCATCTGTCCTCATCACTCCAGCCCTTTTAAGTCCTTTTGCAGTCCAGCTTTCATGTGCCCTCAGACAGCAGAGGAAATGCCAAAATAAGAGTCTCATCTGAAATGCCAAATATTGATTTATCTGAGTAGTTTATGAATGCTATTTTTAATGTGTTTGTAGTGGACTGGGCACAGATAAACATTGCCCCCTGGTGGAGTGCTACAGAATGTGCGGTTACCTTTATATGGAGGGAATTTTGCGCAGTTTGAAGAACTGAACTACATGAGATACTACTGTGGGGAACTGAGTAGCAGAAATCGATTAGAATACTGTGGAAGAGTATGAAATGACTAGTGAGTGAGCGTGTGAGTCTTATTTACGCTCTGTCAGGACCCCTTGGGTGCACCTGGACAAGACATTACTGCACATATGAGAAGGGGACTAAGACCTTCACCATGACCAACACAGAGGCCAAGCCCACAGCGAAACAGGTACAGTGTGGCTGTATTAGATGAATCAAGCATAACTCTGAACTCTTTCTGTGTCTCCATCACCTTACACATTACTTTGTCCATTTTTGGACCTCTTCATGCCTTATAATTATTAAGTATGTTTTTAATCTTTCTCTATCATGTCACATAATTGTTTAGCTATATACTTATTTATTGTATATTTTATTTATGTCTGTTAATTGTCTCTACCCCACTCTCGGGTTCCCCGGCTTGCTCTGGCAGAACGGCATGGTCCCGAACCCTTCTGAGATGTTCAAGCTGAAGTCCTGCATCCGGAGGAAAACTGACTCCATCGACAGGCGATTCTGCTTCGACGTGGAGGTTGTGGAGAGGTGACTGTCTTCCACGTGTGTGGCCATCCCCAACGCAGACAGGTTCAGCAGTAGAAAGACGATTAGTTAAATGGGGTGCTGTAGGCCCCATATCTCTTTCCATCAACAGTAGCAGAGGTGGTTCCAGTGTTCCGTCTCCTCTCGACACTGCATACCACACTCTAACCTTGTTTACGGTCCTTGATCGTAACTTTAAGCCTTAAACTCATTTTTGTTCTTACCCTGTCAGGAGGCAAATGTGATTTATACCAGAGTAAAAAGAACTCATTGAAACTTATATTTGGAGGTGAAGTGTCCACATACTACGCATTAGCATCTTATCAAAATAGTCATCTACTGTACATGAGGAGTGGTGTAGGTTTGTATTCATCTGCCCATCTAGTGTGAGCTCACCCTCCTTCATCTGACGAACTGTGAACCGAAATGTGCATTCTGTCTTCTCTGTGTCTGTGTGGATGTAGAAATGCCGTCTGTCGGGGAACTCTTTTCAAACCGCTCCAGTTTTTCGGTAAAGTCCGGTACGTGACCGTCCGCTGCGAGTGCATGTCACAGTGCATGGGCAGAGCTTTGAGATCCGGATCACTTCCTCCGCTCCTGATCAAACACTTCCTCTGCTGATCCTGCTGCCACGTTTCATTCCGTTCACGCGCCTGCGTGTAATTCCACTGGCTCCACGAAATCACGTGATCTACGGGGGAGGGGATCTCCGCTCACCATCGAGTGCCGCGTTGGTGGCGTGAATGAGGATGAACTGTGATTCTGGATTCTTGTTTTTTGTTTGTTGGTTTGTGTATTTGTTTT
The DNA here is from genome assembly GCF_052324685.1 of Brachyhypopomus gauderio. NCBI lineage: Eukaryota > Metazoa > Chordata > Actinopteri > Gymnotiformes > Hypopomidae > Brachyhypopomus > Brachyhypopomus gauderio. The sequence goes on from NC_135212.1 coordinate 32,887,218, forward strand.
CATCACCTCGTGCCCATCCGAGCTCTCACGTCGGCTCGCTCGACACGAGGGAGCAGAATGCCAGGGCTTCCTCGTTCAGCAGCAGGGTAGCACATGCACAGAGAGCCCAGCGAACCACAGCAGTTTCAGCTCACACAGTGGAGCAGTAAATCGGCTCTTCGTATTAAAGAGGTAGCTCGAGAAACATAAAAAGTTGTATGCTACAGCAAGATGAGAGAAGAGCACCATGGGAATGTTCGACGGTCAACGAGAATGTCTCCTTGTGGACTATAAAATAGTAAAGAATACAAACAGCTACAGATTACGCCAGGGTTCACCATTTCGAATCTTGGAAGGTCATAAGATACAATTCATTGTCCCAACGTCCCAACACTTCAGGCACTGCTAACAAACAGAGTAAAGTTGAATCGTGTGTGCGTGTGTGTGTGTGTGTTAGCGGGGTGGCGGGATCATGTAAGTGTTCCGGCCAATAGGCAGAGAGAATGCCCCTTTAACACGCTCCACTTCCCACCCCCTCACACCCTGGACCCCAACACAACGTGCTTAGTCCTAACCATGTGGGCTTTGAGGCCCCGCCCAGCTTCCGCCTTCCCCCTGCACCTGGGTGTGGCTTCGAGGCCAAGCTCCACCCATAACCGCCCTGACCATCTGCAGCTGTGGGCTAGTCTTGCACCACAGAGGGGGTCAACGCCACCGCTGAACCCCATGTGTAGTTTGGTGAAATGTGTGTGCAGTCCACCTGCACAACTACTACGCTGTACACTAATATTGGATGTCGCCTGTCAAACTATTTGTGTATATTTGAGTTTTCCGGCAGTCTGCTGGGTGTTTGCAAGCAGTGTTCAGAGCAAGACTCGCACTCGGAACTGTGGAGAGAACGTGTGTTTCAGTCCCTTGAGCATGCTTTTGTGTGTGTGTGTGTGTGTGTGTGTGTGTGTGTGTGTGTGTGTGTGTGTGTGTGTGTGTGTGTGTGTGTGTGTGTGTGTGTGTTCTGTCCACAGACATGGTATTGTCACCCTGCAGGCACTGTCTGAGTCCAACCGGAGGCTGTGGCTGGAGGCCATGGATGGCAAGGAGCCGGTGAGTGGAGCACAGATGAGTTTGGTATCATTTGGTATCCACTACTGCCCTCTGCTGGTTGGCCCACCAGTGTGTCAAATAAAATCAGAATCAAGATTTTTTTTTCGCATAAAACCTTTTTTTTTTTTTTTTTAGTAATTATTGTACTAATGTCATTATTTACTCTACTAGATCTACAATCTGCCAGCAATGCTAAGCAAGAAAGAGGAGAGTGAGTCCTATTTTTCTTCTTTTTGCTCATTAATTATGTGTATAATATTTTGATGGGAAGCATTAATATTTAACTTCCAATCCTTATCTGTGAGTCTCTGTCCGTCAGCCTAAGGGGGTTTGGTAGATATCTGTGACCTGCTCTGCTGAGGACTTCTCTGTCCAGCAGAGGTCTTCATCCAGACAGCACTCTCTTTTCACATTTTCTGTTTCGGAACTGCGCTGTGTACTGGTCAGGGGCACGAGTACTGGGCCGGGCTGCACTGTCGCTACGGGAGCGCCTCTGCTCACGAGTGCCTCGGCTCACGAGTGCCTCTGCTCTCTCTCTCTCCACAGCGCATCTGAACGAGGCCGGATTTAACTTCGTCAGGAGGTGTATCGGCGTGGTGGAGGCGAGGGGTGAGTCGGAGGGAGCACTCTACCTTAGCGCCAGCTCCCCTGACGGAATCCTGGAGCTGTGTGGAGCTAATCCCATAGCTAATCCTTGAGCTAATCCTGGAACAGATGTTCATAGTCCTTAAATTGTGTGTTCTGTGTGTTCTCTTTCTCTCTCTGTGTGTGTCTCACACACACACACACACACACACACACACACACACACACACACACACACACACACTGTTTCTTAATTAGGAATCAGCACTATGGGCTTGTATCGTATAGGAGGGGTCAACTCCAAGGTGCAGAAGCTTATGACTACAGTGTTCTGTAAGTGTCTCCACCTCAGACACACTCAGCATACTACTGTATCCACAGGGCAACAGGAGTAGTTAAAGGTCTAAACACCTAAATGCCTGTACTGATAGACATCTTAAGATTGTGGTTAAACCATACAGAGACAACTAACTCCAGTAAATTACATTATGTAACTGGTTTTTAATACAAATAATCACTGAATTCCAAATGTATCTCTGTTACATTACATTATTTTTTATTTAATTAGCCCTGTCTGTGCCTGTTAGTGAATTTTGTAAATTTTAATTTAAATTAAATTGCTTATCTGTAATATAAATGGTGGTCTGGTTCACTAATATTAAACATCTAACAGCATCCAAGGCCCCAGCTGACATGGACCTCGATCCTGATATCTGGGACAATAAGACCATCACCAGTGGCCTGAAAAATTACCTCAGGTCAGCCTGATCTGGTCCTCTTTATTCTGGCTCTTAATCGGCCATTATACCATATAACAGGGCTATGCAAGGCAGTGACTGTGTGAAGGGTGCATTCTGGGTAATAACTTGTACTAAGACAGGGGTGGCCAACCCGCGGCTCGCGAGCCGCATGCGGCTCTTTGCCTGGTTTCATGCGGCTCCCCAGCCGGTCCGCGGGCTCACCTGCACAAAAGGGGCGACACACTGCTACATTTTCGTGGTGCGCGGTTAGTTTACAAGCCTAGCGAGCCGCTAATACTTTTAAAACCGGCGTAATGGAAAACACGCATTTGACTGTCTTCTAGTAATTTACACTCGCCACCCTCCCCACCTCCCCCCGCTCAACAGATTACACTCGCCCACGTACGATGTGGCTCTTTGCCGTAACACAGTAAGAAAAGTGGCTCTTGGTCTATGATGGGTTGGCCACCCCTATACTAAGAGGTGGAGTCAAGTTGTATTTCCTTTCCCTGTCCACTAGGTGTCTCTCTGAGCCGCTAATGACGTACAAGCTTCATGAAGATTTCATCATGGCTGTCAGTAAGTCACAACTCGGAGAATGGAAGACAGTTTTGTCTGTCTGTCTTCATAAATCTCAGTTTGAAACTCAGTGGAAGGTGCTGATTAAACGGTATTTCTGCTCATTGTGAGTGAGTCTCTGACTAATCCCCCAGTGAGGCCCAGTTTAACCTCATGTATGCTGCGTGTTGTGTTTGCTCACAGAATCAGATGACCAGAACTACAGAGTGTGTGCTGTGCACACTCTGGTCCACAAGCTGCCTGACCGAAATAAAGAGATGCTGGAAATTCTAATAAAGCACTTGCTTATGTATGCCCTCCCTTTTAAACATTATTTGTTCATTTAATGATTTACTGTATTAAAATATTCTGTTTAGAAATAAGAAATCATTTTTTTCTATGGATTGTACTGTGTTCTGTTGGTTTCAGTGATGTGCATGTGTGTGTTTGTGCGTGTCTGTCCTCTGCAGGGTATCTGCCCACAGTACAAGTAATATGATGACCGTGTCCAACCTGGGCGTGATCTTTGGTCCTACTCTTATGCGCTCGCAGGAGGAGACCGTGGCCGCCATGATGAATATCAAGTTCCAGAATGTGGTGGTCGAAATCTTGATTGAGAACTTTGAAAAGGTGTGTTAACCCAACCACCAGAAGCTTCTCTCCCTCCTTAAAGCTCAAGTGACAGGCCTGATTGACTCTGAGTCTGTTCCCCAGCACTGTAAAGAAACCTAATGCCTCTGACAGCATCATGCCTTCATAGAAATGTAAAAGGTTTTCCTGGCACAGCAGCAATAAGTGGCATGGGTGCGATTTTCCATTTTGACACCACATTTGTGTGGCCACATCCCACAGATCTTCCACCAGCATCCGGACCCCAACGTGCCCTTGCCGGCGCCTCAGACCCGCGCAGAGTCCCGCCGGAGCCGGGCGGTGTGTCTCTCCACAGGACCTCGCAAACACAAGAGTCCCTATACGCCCTCACTTTGCCTGCCCGACGCAGACAGTAAGCCTGGTCCTTCGTTAGCTCCTTATCATGTGCTGTGATTTGAGTGTTTTATTTAGATTTTCCTGATAAATTCCAATAATACAGCAGTATCGTTGGTAAAGCAGTGTCATATTAGAATTGATGGGTTTTTTACAACAATACAATAGTGTGTCACGATAGAGCAGGCAGGACTGGATGCAATAAAACACGATCCTCAGACATAATGAAGAACAAACTAAATAATCAAATGGGATAGAAACCAAATGGAGACCCACATGTGGAAACTTAGATCAAGGAAATCTTGCTAAACAAAGCTAAAGAGTAACAAACTAAACAGCAAAACGTAGTAAACTACCATAACCACCGTACATGAGAGACAGCACCTGGGAGCAACACTCAAACACAGACAAAAAGATGCAGCAACAAATGGGCATAAATACACAGACTAACAAGGGCTGAGGAGACACAGGTGTGACAAACCAAGGTAACGAAGGGCTAAGCCAGGAACAGAACCCAAACAAAGGAACACATGGCAGGTTGCTAAGGCAAGTGCGAGGCCAGAGGATTCATGGCATCAGTAAAATGGTATCTCAGGTAAACTTTTGCTTATTAGATTGTCTCTGCAACCAGGTGTGCACTCTATTGTACTGCACTGTAATTTGATTTCTTGCTCTTGTCTGCCCCCTGCAGGTGACACGTTCAGCAGCAGCTCAGGCAGCACGCCTATGGGCAGCAGGGAGTCGTTGTCATCGCACTCGTCCGAGCAGAACGCTTCCTCCAAAACACACTGCCCTCCGCAGTGTAAGGAGAGCCAACTGCCACTATCTAACGGGCCCCAGGGCCCAGTCCGGTCCGGAGGGACCACTGCGGTGATAGACGGCCCTCCGGACTCCCGCGGTGACGCCTCTACTCCAGCTGGCCTGAGGTCCTCGCTGGCTCCAAAGAAAGCACCGCACTTCTGTGCAGCCACAGCGAGAGCCTCCCAGCTCATCAGCCCAGCCCCCCTCCGGTCGCTGCATGGCTCAGAAGGTGAACAACGAACCCTCACTTCACCTACAGGAAAGTGCACGTGAGGAGTCGTGTGTTCTGCCACATGACAGTTAGGAGCAGCGTACTGTCCACTGAGATGGTGGTTCTGCTGTTAACAGGGAGCACAGGCACCCTGGCTACATTCAAACAGAAACGGGGAACAGTAAACAGCTCTCCATGAAAACATAATAGATGGGTAGCTCATAATAGATGCACTGCTCTCCAGTGCCTAGACAGAATAGACCAAAGAAAGGTCTAGGTCACTTGACTAGACTAAACCATACCACTAGACTAGACTAGACCAACTGAATTTCCAGAGCTCATTTTTATTATCTTATAACTGCAAAACGTCTGTTTTTGCTGTTCGGGAAGACGTCATAACTCATGTTTGTTTTGTCTTTTCTATGTGGCGCGTGATTGGAGAACGGCCCCGTTGGTTGGCCGGCTCGCGTGACTCACTGCTGTTGTATTTTGGCTTCTCGCCCTCAGCTCGCCGGGGTTGCGCCGGCTCCCTGCCAAGCCTCCTTCTGCTCCCTGATCAGCAGTTGCCCGCCCGCCCTGACCTGCCCCCCAAACTGCCCCTGCGTCTGCGGCCGGACGCCCAGGGTGGCTACCAGCGACCAGGCTCTGTGTGAGTACCCTCGCATGCCTAGATCCACCCCTGCTCATCAACCTTCAGATAAATCAGCCTGATCACGTGCTGGAAACTCAACAACAAAACGCCCCCCCCTTTGTCGTAAATATGCAGTCACCCCGTTTGAAAATGGATTGGTATGGCCCGACTTTAAGCTGCCATGATAAATTAAGAGGTGATGGTGAGATCGACTCTGAGAATATCCTGGCCCAAGCATTTAACCTTGAGTGCACTCATTACCATTCTGCAGAGTGCATCATTTAATCCTTTTCTCTTAGTACCTACTATTGACCTGCTTAAAAAGATCAACATTTCGCTTAACATGTCTTAGGCAGCGCACATGCAGTGATGTGTAAATGAGGTCCACAGTGGGAAAGTGAATAAAACACACTGGAAACAGGGAGAGAGGGAGGAAGAGTGAGAAGGAGAGAAACGGAGAGACAGAGAGATGCGTCATTTCTTTTTCTCCCTTTGTGGGAGCGAGCTTTAATTACGTTGCATTCACAGGCAGGGTTGATGTGACCCAGCATCCCGAGGTCGGTTCCCGCTCTCTCCCAGGTCGTGACCTGGCTTCTCACTGCACTTTTTTTTCTCCCTGTGCCACAATCCTGCTTGTTCCTGTCGCACAAGGCCTCACGAGAAAGCCACTCGCCACTCACTGTTTGGCCGTGTTTTGAGGTCCAGCCTCTTTACCCATGATTGGTTCATAACCAGGAAGTGGTTTTCTCTAGATCAGGGCTGGCCAACCCGTCAGAGACCAAGAGCCACTTTTTTTTACTGTGTTACGGCAAAGAGCCACATCATACATGGGCATGTAAATTGTTGGGGGGGGGGGTTGGCGAGTGTAGATTGTTGACCGGAGGGGGGGGGGTGTAATGGACAAAAAATAAGTATTATACAGGTAGAATCCAAGGTCCATTTCAATATTTCCTAGCATGATAAACTTAAATAAGTTAAATATTTATACATATACATGGTTTATTTTCAAAACACCCAATATTAACGTCTTCACGTTCTCTCATGTTTCGTCCTGGAATTACAAGAGGCTCGTATTTGTTAACGTAATACAAGAGAACTGTTCAGTTAGACAGATATTTGTTGTGAAACGAAGTTGTTACAATTTCAAGCATTTTCAAGTACTTTAGCCTAAATTCCAGCACTTTCAAACCTGAAACACAAAGCAACATTAAAATTCATCAAGTAAATGTTCCTTCCCCTGTTTTGGGGGGGTGTTTCTTTATACTACCACATATCGTTTAGGAGAACACTGCACGCGGAAAGTATAAACGCTTCCACCGTTCGCGCAGGGTCGCGCGAGGTAGGCGGAGTCGCACGCTACGGTTACTTGCGAAAGTATAAACCAGGATTTACAAGAAGTGCTACTAATTCCGTCAGCTGATGCAAGTTACGAACTGCCGTCCAGAAAGACAATGTCGAAGAAAATCCAGCAACTGTATGATGAGGAAAGGGAAGTAAAACAGGTTATTGTGAAGAGCGCCACAAATGTGGCTCTGACTGGGGATCACTGGACCTCTGTTAGCAACAAGAATGATCTTGGTGTGACAGCTCATATTATAGATGATGAATGGAAGATCCAGTCATTTGCTTTGAGCATGCAGAAGACCACTTCTAGGCACTATGGAGATGCCTGTGCAGGTGAGCGCACGGACCGGCCACTCCTGCTCTAGATTATCTTAAGAGATTTTGTAGTGACTTTCTCTAGATGCTGAACAAAAGAACAGAAATCTAGTTTGGGTCAAGTGTGAGGCAGCAGAATGAAGGGCACCTTGTGGCTATTAACGCAGGTCCGCTTCAGCAATGGCCGAGACTTGATCACATGACATATGGACATGTGATGTCACCACTCATCGTGCATTCTCTCCGTCTTCTAGTGTGGCAGCCCGAGCTCTGCTGTTTGAAAACCCAGCTGCTCTGCAGACCGGTCTGGTGGGACGGTACAGTATATTTTGATATAAGCCTAGAGAGAAGTCAGTTATTTACTTAAACACCCTACAGAACCTGTAGTGATGTTTTATATAAAGCAGATGAAATAGGTTTACTGTTACATGAGTGTTTTTTAATGCACAGGATCAGGAGCACCTAGGCTCAAAGCTCTAGTAGCCATCTCCAGATCTCAAGCTCTTTCTCTTTGTATTTAAGTAATACTGGACTGAATGTGTATTTCTTCTTTTGTCCCAGCAGGGATGCCAAGGCAATATACTCGTGCGAGGCAGAGCACAACAACGAGCTGAGCTTCCCCCAGGGGGCAAACTTTTCAAATGGTAAGCCAGCGGTCCCTGCACGCAGAGGCACTTGCTCCAAAGCCAGCTGCCATCAGCGTAGAACGTCTCCCACTGATGTAGCACGAATCAAACCTTTCACATTAAAGGCAGACTACCCGCAGCAATCGCCATGGTTAGGGCTCGTCCAATTTAGGAAAGAAGTCCCAGCCCTGGCTATGTGTCTCCCTCGCAACACAACATGCCATTGTGGTGCTGTAACCACATATCGCTTTGCAGAAAATTGAAACTTCCAAAAAGGAGCGAAGCACGCCATGTTCACTACTCTGCAAATGTCAGACAGTCCGCTGAAGAATTCATGCAATTCATGCAAACAGACAGTAACCCAGTATATACCCATGAAATCTCCATGGTGCTGTGTGTTATTCTGTTATTCACCACTGGCTGGTTATTCTGTCCTGCTCCACTGCTCTGGGATTTTATGGTGGCTTGTGTTTTCCACTCCAAAATAGCTTGGCCAGGCACCAAGGAGCTTGTGCAGGTCGCCATAACCTAGCTGTGAAGACTTTCATCTCCAGCTCCCCAACAAACCCAACCTCAGCGAAAGCTGCAGGCGCCTCAGGCAGCCTCTGACTCAGACCTGGAGACTCGGGCCTCTGACTCAGACCTGGAGACTCAGGATCCTCAGAAGCACATAGTGACCTGCACTCGACTCAAGTGTCTTTATTCTTTTCTGAGATTGAAAGATCAATGATCACGTTTGTACAGTGATGAGGGCCGAGCGCCATTGCAGTCCAGGATCGATTCTGGTAGAGATGTATGTCGCTGCAGCACGAGTTGAGCGAGTGCTCTTGGAGAGAGTTTGTCGTGTTGAGTTTCACTTGTGAAGGGTTTATGTGGTTAATTTAATGCAGCGGTGAGTCCTGGCCTCTTTGAAGTGGCACCGGTGGCATGTATTTGCATGTCTACTTGTTCACGCTCTTTGGCTTTCTTTGGAATCGAAACGTACCCCACGAACCATGCAGTGAACCTGGCATGGCTCCAAGATGAAAAGTGGCCGATGTACCCTTAATATTGGCAGTCAGCAAGGGCAGTGGTTAGTGAGAACCGTGGTTAGCAGGGGCTGATGTTTGCATGGGCCCGCCACAGTAATCAAGGGTCGTGGTTAGCCAGGGTCGTGGTTAGTAAGGGTCGTGGTTAGTGAGGGTCATGGTTAAGGAAAGCTGTGGTTACCATGCTGTGCTTAGTGAGGGTTGTGGTTAGCAACAGCCATGAGTAGCAAAAGCTGTGGTTAGGATGCTGTGGTTAGCAAGGGCCATGGTTGTCAAAAGCTGTGGTTAGGATGCTGTGGTTAGTGAGGGCCATGGTTAGCAAAAGCTGTGGTTAGAATGCTGTGGTTAGTGAGGGCCATGGTTAGTAAAAGCTGTGGTTAGGTTGCTGTGTGGTTAGCGAGAGCCATGTATACACATCCTCCTACTTCCATTTTGCTGTTAGGGATCAATACTTAAGCATCAGCTTTGATGGCTCAAGTAATGACATTCTTCATTAAATATTTCGATTTCATGTGTGATGTTTGTCTACTTAATGAAATTCAAAGTGTCTTTACTTCCTAAAAGGCAAAAGGAAAGAAATTTTTTTAAGAAAATGCCATAGTGAATAACTACATCAGAGAATACATCTCCTCCCATCTTCAGTTCCCACACACACACACACAGAGAAAGATACATACACACACAGAGGAGCATCCTGCCCGCTGTGATAAAATGGCGAGCTAAATTTATGTGTTCCTAGATGTCAAAGCAGCTGTTCTTTTTAAAACAATATTTACAATTTCTCCATTAACCAATTCTCATGATAGAAACCACAGATTTCCTTATAAATGTAAAAATACTTATAAATGTATCGCTTCGTTCTTTCCTGGGCAGTGTATCCTTCAGTGGAGCCAGGATGGCTCCAGGCCACGTACGAGGGCAAGACCGGCCTCGTGCCTGAAAACTACCTCGTCTACCTCTGACCCCCAACCCCGGAGAGGTCATCCGGCATTCCATGGTATCCATGGTAACGCAGACGAAGCGCAGGTTCCGTCATGTAGTATGTTCAGTGTCTTGGGCGTGTGCGTAGATAGTATACAATTCCAAATGAAAATAAAAAGTAAACAAATGCAAAAAAAGAGCAAATCAGCCATGATTAAGCAAGTGATTGTAAATTATGTGTGATATCATATTAGATGTGTGCCGCTTTAAGTAGGAGTCTTCTCGTAGTACAAAGCTTTAAAGCAAATACTGATTTATAGTCCTGAAAAAAACCCACGGTACTGCTCAGCAGAGACCTGATGACTCTGATAGAGAGGCTTCAACACGAATCTCTAATAGTAGAGAATTGCTTGTTTAAAACACTGAGCACATCTTGCCACAGGACATCACAAATTATCTTCACAAAGGGCAAGAGATTTAAGTAAATTATCAATATAACCTGTAAATATCTAACTGGTTTTGTCAGTGCAGTAGAGCTAAGTTTTAGTGGAGCCCTTGGGTGTAAACATTGTCCAGATATCACTATGCAGTTGGATCCACTTTCAAAACAAATGTTGGTACTTCACAATTCTCATTCTGAAAACACCAATGTATATCTTTTCTGTCACTTTTAAGCCACCCTATTTTATTAAATATTTTATATGACCATATCATTTGTCTGTTAATGATATAGTAGCTGAACATGGATTTGTCTTTTTAAACAATGTTCACTGAACTTCAGATAAAGTCTGGTAATTGTTTCTAGAATTCTGCCTGTCAGAGAAGGATTTAGGGTTTAGCATGAGCAGCATTCTGGTCCACTGATTAGCTCTTACCTGGTTTATGTTTTTGGTTTTGTCCAGACATGTAAAATTGCCACACATCCAGTAAATGGGTATACCAACATCTGTCATTGGCCATTTAAGTTACTATATAAAACTAAATCCTCTGAACGAACAGAAATAACTTATCAAAAGTTTCAATCATCAGTTACTTAAAACCTTCTGTGCAGTAGACGTGGTGTTCTGAGCAGGTGGGGGAGATTACAGTAGGGATAGGTGCCAGGATCTCAATGTTCTTTCCTGTTTAACTGCATAAGAACGTGCCATGACCTTGACTTCTGATGCCGGATCAGTACTCCCCATCGCCGGGTCCGTTGAGGTCAGGGCCCGGAAATGACGGGGAGTTTTCAAATGTGACGTGAACCATCCCCCATTATAGTCCACTTAGATGAACTCCTTAATGACTAGAGTTTTTAATAAACAAGGGGCTTGTAGAAACTGTACCGTTTATTTCTTTGGTCAACGTCACAACACACTGGCTTTCGACTTGTACACATTCAATGCATTTTATTACCGAAGAAGGAATTGACATGTAATTACATGTGAAAGCATTGATTACTTGTTGTTTTAAGTAAACCCAGGCTGGGCTGAGTTTGAACCTTGTACACTCATGGCTCTGTCATTCAGAGATGCACCACAGGCTTACAGAGTTAGACCTTGGCTTAAAAAAACATTCTGTCAACTTATCAGTTCCATCAGGGATGGAGTCCACATGGTATTTATTTATTTATCTATTTAAAACCTTTTTTTGTGGCCCAACTGGGGAACGATTCCTCAAGGCCTAATTCTTCAAACACACAAGCCATTAAAAACAAAACAACACAATTTATTCAGTAGCGTTTAGTCATAAATTTGCCCCCAAAATGTGATTGTGTACAAGAACAAGCAAGGTTGAGTTGCTCTGCAGTGCGTTCCTCAGGGAGACTGATACCCACAGCATGGAAATGAATAACTGTGTGATGCCCCTTCCACTTTTCCATCTACAAAAATAACTGTCAAAGCAAACATCTCCCACAAAATGTCACATACATTTACTGCACAATGGTTACTAATCAGGTCTAAAGTAAAGCTGGAGCAAGCACTGGAAAGTAGCAATAAGGCCTCGTTCACAACAGTAAAAACAGTCAGTGTTGAAAACTTTAAATGCAAAAAAAATCCTCCCAGCTCATCTCTCTGCGCAAAATAATGCTCCATATTCCATGATCCTCCCCGGAATGCCACGACATCACTTTCCATGAAAGAGGAGGGGCCTGACCATGCCGGCCAGCACTTTGGGGAGCTGAGAAGCGATGACCTCGGTCATCATCTCTGGGAACTCCACCTTCATGGCGTCTGCTTGGACGAAAGTGGTCAGGCAAAATAGGTTGACCTTCTTCACGATCTGTACAGACAGGATACGTTATCAGACTCCATCAAAGCCTGGCTGTTAAACATGCCTGTTTACACTTGGAATCAGAGCATGATACCGTGTCATAGTGCATGCTTCATTTCAAGGTCTGATAAGCACATCGCTGCTGTATTTTGCATCAGCAGGGAATGTGGGTTATACTGAACATAGTGGCCTATCCCTGATCTTAAAATCCAGTCTCCTGTTGCTGCAGAAGCTGATTACTGTTCAGCCCAGTTTGAATAAATACTTTCTGACATCTTCAAATGAACGTCATCAGAGAAAAGTAAATAACGGATTTATCGCAAGAAAATAACACGCACAACACCACATTGGTTTGTCAGTTCACTGAGCAGCCGCTGCTGTTCAGCAGGAATCGTGTCTTGTGTTGTCACCCGAGAACGCTTCCACACTAACACCTGCTTTGGCTAAAGCGGTCTGGAGTGCGCTCAGTGAGGCGTGGCGGCGCCGTGGAAACCCTGTGCGGTTCGATTCAGCCCAAACCTCGTGCATGCTGTCCATGAGCTTGGTGAGGTGGTAGAAGCGCTGGGAGCTGCCCACCATGCCTTTCTCCTTCAGCTGGATGGCCTTGGAAAGTTCACGGATGTAGTTCTGTCTCATCTCATCGAACTGGCTCTGGCTCTTCAAGCCCTCCAGAGGCACTGAGGGTAGCGAAACAAGAAAAACATGTGAGACTTGGACTACTTTGTAACCATTAAATCCCCAAGAAGAGTTTATCTGTTGCTGCTTCTTTTCAAAGAGCAGTTGGATCCTCTCGTAGTACTTATCCTAATACTTGACAACAGAGAGAATGTGAGGTATTCTTGGGAAGATTTCAAATTTGTTGCAATTTGTTGTGTTTAGGGTAGTTGCATCTAGCTTTTGACAAAAAAAAATGAAAACTGAAAAATAAAATACCCGTTGACCAAATGATGATCTGATACGAGATAGCGATGAAATTTTCATGCCACTCGTTCATGTTCACCTCACTCTTGGACATAAAGTAACAAATACAGACGTCTAGTTTTAACAAATAAATTATCTAAATATATATTATCTTGATTTCAGAAACTACCAAACTAAAACAAATGTTTACGCATTCAGAAGTACCATCTGTACCTCACCAGGAATTTGATATAATCAAACTCTGATTTCATCAAATATCTATCTCCTTGGTGTTTTTTTCTGTGGCATGAAATATTTTTTTTAATTCAAAACAAGTTTCTCAGTTCTAGGAGGAGGATCTGTAAGGGTACATGTTTTATAGGTAAAGGACAGAAAAGAAGATTATTGTTAGTCTGTTGTTTGTATACCTGTGTTCAACAGCAATATGGCTTTCATGCACAGAAACTCCTCTCTGGTCACCTGTAGGTTTGCAAACTCCTGGGGTATAAACTGCATGGCCACACACAGATCGTGGATAGGAGACCGTCTCATCTGTTCTCTTCAGGGAGAAACAGTAGTGTTTGTAGGACAAATAAAAAGGTGTCCACAAGATTCAACAGTCACCAAGAAGCTACTAATACTTTAACTAAATCTATCTTTATGCCATTTAATATCTCTTCAACTTTTTTTCAGAAGCCTCAGTGACCTCACTTGTAACTCACTCACTCACTCATGTTTATCATTATTCACCCACAGGAGGCACTGTTACCACTGAGATAGCTGTTGTGGTTTGCATAAATGTGGTATGTGGTAGTGATTTAAAGTGAAATTAACTTACTGACTGAAAATCAGGTCAGGAGCAAAGTACAGGTAATCACTGGAGACATTCTGGAAGGTTCTCCATCCCATAGAAAACAGCATCAGGTTCATCCAAGAATACTGGATTAGGGTCATCTGGTCAGTGATGTGTAAATTGCGAAAACCTTACAAAGGAATTCAACAAACAGTGACAATGTCTGTTGACACCAGCGACACACTTGCTCCTATGTAACACAGCCGAGATTCTGTTGACAGTTTGTCAGTGCATTTGTCCTCTTGATAGCTCTGAAGAGGTGTGGCTGTAGGTCAACATCAACAAAAGTCTGTACAGTCCTAAACAATCGTGAGTGTCGTAATTTTGGCTGTTATTTTTTCCATTGTATTTTTACATCAACACTGAAATCATTAACATCAGTCTTCATTGGTCACTGCAACCAATCACATTAAAAGAAAAAACCCCAACACCCATCTTGGAATAGTGGGACCTGAATTGGACACGGTGGACAACTGGGCCAGTTCCTCCAGTTAGTTATCAAATACACCCTTTTCCTCACCCGGCAAAGACTTGGACCACCTGACGATCCAGAGCAGCTGTCTCTCCCCAAGCAGGTTCAGGCTGTTGAGGAGCAGGTGCGGCAGTTCTGGCTGAGAGTTGTCGTAGCCGGAGTAAACCACCTCTGGCTCAATATTCTCCAGGATGCTGATGATCTGAGGACTGAACTGGAGCTCTCGGATAGTGGGCATATACGGCATGGAGGCCAGGCTGTGACCCTCGGTCGTCAGGGCCAGAGGACCCTGGAACATCAGGGGCGAGCCCAACCCCATGGCCTTCAGAATCCCAAATCGCTTAAGTTTACGACCTGTGTCACACAAACACGTTTGATCTCAACTGGCTTCTGTCTCTGAATTCAATATATATTCAATATATATTACAAAAATAAAAAAATAATTCATATATTCACAAATATATATATATATATATATATATATATATATATATATATATATATATATAATTCATATTTATATGAATATGAATATATATATACGTTTATTCTTTAAATGTAGCCTATTATATTAAAGAATTGTTTAGTAAGAACTGAGGGCTGAGTGTCTGTTAGAGCTGTACAGGAGCTCAGAACTACCTCCCAACATCATCCCAGCCTGGTAACATTTACGGAGACGGCAAGCCGGACAGTTCTTCCTTCGGATCTTATCCACGATGCAATCATTGCGCCCAGCACACAGATAGTTATGATGTCCTAGGTGAAAGGAGAGGGAAAAAACACTGGGTGTCCAGCTAAAAGAAACTCCTGCTCCCAGTGTATCTAAATACACAAAGAGGCTTGTCTCTCTAAAAGCATGTGAGCACTTTATTCTACGAGCTATCATTTTAAAGGGTGGGGGACAAAAAAGAAGAAAGGAATAAAAAAGAAAGACTGAAAGTAAAAGAAAGAGTGAATGAAAGGTGGGGAGGGGGGAGCAGTGAATTAGTTTGCGCCAAGGCTGAGAGAACACAGTGACATGGTCATGGTCAGACATTGTGGCTCTAACATATCTGCCATTAGACGATAAGGAAAATAACAAGCGTGAAAATGAGAACATCGTGAGCCCTGAGCCACGCGATAGCCTATTTACTGACCTCCGCGAGACACGCTCGCTATAAACATGATCACTGCTCGCTTTCTTAATATTTCACACAAATTTAAATTAAGAAAACTTTTTAGGTGTACTTAAGACACGTGCTTAAAGGTGTTATTTTATAATCAGATAGCTCTTTATTTAGTTTTGATTGTTGAGAAGTCCATAATGGATTATTTGTGTAATTATTGTGATGCCCGTGAATTTTGTTCTCGTTGTTGTTGTTGTTGTTGTTGTTGACTGACCTTCTACAGCCCTCTTGAAGAACACTTTGCAACTTCCACACGTAAGAACTCCATAGTGACAGCCAGAGGCCTCGTCCCCGCATATTACGCACATTCTCTGCGGTGGAACACTGAACGCATTTACACGCAATAACACAGTAGTGAATATCAGTCATCAAACATCCAAACCATACATTATGCACTTGTACTCTAGCATATTAGTAAAGATGCATATTTTGCTACTTATTAAATGAGGGGAACAACGTGCACAGTGCACAAGCAACTATCACAAGCGTGCGCCATTCTTACCCTGGAAATGTGCTCAAAGCTGTTGGTGAGCGCTGAATAAAGCCCGAGTTAAGGAATCCATCCGCTGATGAAAAGCCGGTTTGATGTTGCTGATCCTCGCTCAGACTGGCGGCCTGGCACCAGAACTGCGAGTCCACGGGGGACGGTTGCACGGTCCACCTGGGCACCTCGCTCTTGCACATTAACAAATGCTGCGTCGACGGGCTGCTCATAATTTCGAAGTTCAACACGTTCTTCCCGGGCACTGCCTGCACGCTCCGAGATTCAGCCCTCATTTGGGGGGTGATCGAGGCTAAAATGTTAGACTGATTCACGTCGACTAAAAGGTTGGGCGAACTGCCTGGTACTACCTGTTGGCTTGCGGCGGATGGGAGCACTGTCGTCGCCTCCTCGAGAACGCCAAACGGCTCTCCGAGTTTTCTCCGAGTAGGGTCATACGCGTCCAGGGTATTGATATTTGGCGCTAGGTCGAAATCAGTGCATGAAGTCTCCATAATCAGAGATGGCTCGTTCTCGTCTTTGATGAACTTACACAGCCCGGGCGTTGATGTTGCGGACTCCACAGAGTTCTCCAAACTTTCCGAAGACACCGAGTCTTTAAGTTGGTATATTTTATTGGATATGTCAGTCCATGGTCCAGGTTCGAGTTTCAGCAGTTCTTTCGAGCGATCGTTGTTTGTAATAAATGACTTGTCAAGACCAGGTAAATCGGTTCCGCTGTCGTTATTTGCGCTAAACAGAGTACATGAAGCATCCGCATGCCCAAAATGACGCATAGTCGGCGCGAGGCAGGGCAGGCGCTGTGCGTCCCCGCAGCTTTTTCCTGTATCAAAGCTCGCGTCCGTATACTTCACAATTAAATCACTTACTGCTTTACAGTCTGACGAATCTGCGGTTAAACTCTTTTCGGTATCCATTCTGTCGTCTGCTTTTCTTTGCTCTTCCTTATATATATATATATATTTCTTTTTAAAAATCACAACGCGCGCGACGAAATGTAACCCCAGCTTTCGATTTTCACTGATACTGTACGTTGTCCCGCATCAATAAAGGACCTTCCCAAAATATCCCTCCTTGTGGTGAGAGGCTGAGGTACTACAGCTGACGTACCGGAGTCTCAAACACACAGGCGCCGTTCTGATAGATCTTTTTTTAAAGCTTTAAAACGGCATCTCAGTTTGTCCAGTGAGAGTAGGCTAATTTATCTCTTATAGGCAAATTATAAATATTTAATTATAATAATGTAATAATTTATTCTCATTTCATTTCGTTTTAAACCTATGTGTGGGATTCACGTTTTTGAACTTCTAAATGCTGTATATTAGTTAAGTGTATCTCTAAAATCCAAGTGCTACATAGCGAAATCATCCTGGGATAATTTTAACTGGATATTGGATCTTCAGCAAAATACCACATCATGTTCCTGTCCTGCAAAAAAGCGATGGCTAGATCCATAAGTTCCCAAAGAAGACGTGCACCGCGGAGGGGTTTTGGAGTGACTGAAAGCTCCCATCTGTCTAGATACCAGTGCTGAAGCGAAGAGGCTGGTCGAATGATGATGGCCTTTTTCCATATAAGATATTCAGATGTGTGACCCAGGGTGTGTTGCTTCTGGGTACACATTTAAACACTAGAATAGATACCTTTGTATGTGTGTGTGTGTGTGTGTGTGTGTGTGTGTGTGTGTGTGTGTGTGTGTGTGTGTGTGTGTGTGTGTGTGTGTGCGTTTGTGAATACATTAATACAATTTTGAAAGTTGGAGATTTTAAGATTTCTATATTATTGTATACTATATATGAATTCAGCAGAATCTAAGAACATTCATAAATAAATCAACATTCATAAATCAACTTCATTCACAAATATTTTTCTGTATGTTTTCTGTGAACAATATATTACTGCTGGTGTTATTTTGAAGCACAGTAACCATAGCAGATATTACAATAAGCTTTCAAGATGTGTCCTTTTTCACCCTGTTCTTATGTTTTTCTTGATTAAGACCTATTTCAAATGCCCCTGGTGGTGAGAAGTACAACTACTTTGGAGTGATTGTAACAGAGTCAAACAGTGGATTATTTCACAGGCCCTTAAACTGAGCTGAGCTTGTAAATAGAATGTCCCGTGCTCATGTGAAGTGCGTAACCTGGAGACTGGCATGGAGCTCAAGGCCAGAGCGACTTTACCTGGTTTTCTCCTGTGATGCTGATCCTCTGTCCCAGGCCTTCATTTACAGACATCACACAGCTGACACACATTCAGTTGGGCCCTTCAGTGTCTCTTCTGTCACACAAATGTATGTGGTATGTGATATTCAGCTCTGAGATTCCTTATTTAAAACCAGAGTATGCGAGTCCATTGTTTATTTCCAATAACAACACTTAAAACTAACAGCTATTTATTACACATTGGTGAAGTGACCTGAATCTCATGCTGCCCCTCCACCAAGGCTTTTCACGCCCTCCGTCTCATGTGGGTGGTTGCAGCACCACCCTCACCCTCTTACAGCTCTCATGTGGGTGGTTGAAGAGCTGCACTTACGTCTCACGTGGGTGGGTGCAGTCCTGCCCTCGCTCCCCTCCGTCTCACGTGGGTGGGTGCAGTGCTGCCCTCGCTCCCCTCCGTCTCACGTGGATGGGTGCAGTGCTGCCCACGCTCTCTTGTGTCTCACATGGGTGGGTGCAGTGCTGCCCATGCTCTCTTGTGTCTCACGTGGGTGGGTGCAGTGCTGCCCATGCTCTCTTGTGTCTCACGTGGGTGGGTGCAGAGCTGCCCACGCTCTCTTGTGTCTCACGTGGGTGGGTGCAGTGCTGCCCTCGCTCCCCTCCGTCTCACGTGGGTGGGTGCAGTGCTGCCCTCGCTCCCCTCCGTCTCACGTGGGTGGGTGCAGTGCTGCCCTCACTCCCCTCCGTCTCACGTGGGTGGGTGCAGTGCTGCCCTCGCTCCCCTCCGTCTCACGTGGGTGGGTGCAGTCCTGCCCTCGCTCCCCTCCGTCTCACGTGGGTGGGTGCAGTGCTGCCCTCGCTCCCCTCCGTCTCACGTGGGTGGGTGCAGTGCTGCCCACGCTCTCTTGTGTCTCACGTGGGTGGGTGCAGTGCTGCCCTCGCTCCCCTCCGTCTCACGTGGGTGGGTGCAATGCTGCCCTCACTCCCCTCCGTCTCACGTGGGTGGGTTCTCCAACGTCATCAGCATTGCTGTCGTTCTCCTGCGCTCTATCTCACCTCTCAGCATGAGTCTGGAGCCGCGACCCTGGCGCCTACTCCAACGCCACTTACGCGCTTGGACAGTCTCACCCGAGAGGTCGAGTCGACCAAACCGCAAGCTTGTTGCGTTTTTGCTTTCCTTTTTTGTCTTCTGTCCCTACATCTTCTGGGCACTATTGTTTGTCACCTTGACAACTGGGATTCAGTCAGATGTGGGTCTCATGCGGTGTGAAACAGGAAGTCTTATATAAGTGTAAAGCAGATTTAATCCTCTGGCTCAAAGAAAGTGGCAAAAATAATCAGATTACAAGAATGAGCGGGAAAACGTTCACCTGAGGGATGTATGCATTTGATAGCTCACTGTAAATGGCTTGGCTAGTCATGAATGTGCCACAGAAGACTCTGCTGTGTTGGTTACTGTAAGGAGGCAGAGGTTAGATCCATGGAGGGGTGGGGATGAGGGTGGGGATGAGGGTGGGGCTCTGGCTGTTCCCCACACCACATACAGGCAGCACAAAACCTGCTACACCCTGAGAGCTGGAGTGACAGAGTTGAAAGGCGACAAGGCTGAATGGTAAGGTCAGGATGAACTGGGACACTGGTGTCACAACCGACCCTGACAGTTACCATGGAAGCACTTGCAGGGGTGGGGCTTAAGTAACGAAAACAGCAGTGGAGCTCTAATCATGAAACATGTAAGCGGAGAAGCAGCCAGAACTCACATATGGCTTTAGACATTACAGATGCTAGCACTACGTAATATAAATCATAAGCATGGAAATTGCTTTTGGTGCTGTGTTGACTACACAGTTGGATCATAAGCTAATAGAAACCTCATTTTATAGGAATGAGGACTGTGTAAAATACATCATGAAGGCCATCAGACAGTTTCCTCAAATTAAACCAAGACAAGATGGCAGTGCTACTTTAAGGTCCTAAAGCCTCTACCTTTTCAAAATAATTCTTACTTTTACTTTTATCTTTTTACTGCACAACTCTGAAAAACATTTAACATTACAATTTATTTTAACCTCACCTTCATATGGCTTCCTTAATATTGAAAATATTGCAAAGTAAGAAATTCAGGATACTAATACAGGATCCTGAAAAACTAGCACACGCTTTGATTATCACAGTCTTCGACTACGGTAATGCCCAGTTAACTGTTCCTGTAAGAATCTAAACAAATGCCAGTTGTTCAGTTTACAACAGCTTGACTGCATGACCATACTAGTCTGACGCTGTCAATCAGTATTGGCTGTCTGTCAAATACTGCATTCATTACAAAATGCCATTACTGAGCTATATAGCCTTGCTCGCCAGTACCTGAGTGTAATATTCTTTTGTATTAATTATGTGTCCTACCTAGATATTAGTTATATTGATTCCTATAGATGTATTATTAATATTAGAACCTCTGGAACAACCTCCCTGAATTTGGAATTCAAACCCAAGCTGTGTTTAAGTCTAAGTTGAAAACATACATGTTTAGTCAAGCGCATGCGTTAGGTTTGTTTACAGTGGAGTTTCCCTGATGTCTCAGGGAACTGTCATGCATGTGTTTTCTTCTGGCCTTCCCTTTATTTGCAAGCTGTTTCAGCAACTTCTGCCACTATCTCTTCTGCACTTGATTAACTACAGCATTCCAACCAGAGCTAACTATGTGTTATTTTTCTTTGCCAAACTAAAGCTACCCCTCTTATCTGTTCTGATGCTGCAGCACATCTGCACAGATGAGTGTGACTAAAACTTTCCAGACTAGTGTAATTAATGCGCAGCCCTCCAGACGAGTGTGACCAACACGCAGCCCTCCAGACGAGTGTGATCAACACGCAGCCCTCCAGACGAGTGTGACCAACACGCAGCCCTCCAGACGAGTGTGACCAACACGCAGCCCTCCAGACGAGTGTGATCAATACGCAGCCCTCCAGACGAGTGTGACCAACACGCAGCCCTCCAGACGAGTGTGATCAACACGCAGCCCTCCAGACGAGTGTGACCAACACACAGCCCTCTAAAGAACAGTGACCAACACGCAGCCCTCCAGACGAGTGTGACCAACACGCAGCCCTCCAGACGAGTGTGATCAACACACAGCCCTCCAGACGAGTGTGACCAACATGCAGCCCTCCAGACAAGTGTGATCAACACGCAGCCCTCCAGACGAGTGTGACCCAACATGCAGCCCTCCAGACAAGTGTGACCAACACGCAGCTCTCCAGACAAGAGTGACCAACACACAGCCATCCAGACAAGTGTGACCAACACACAGCTCTCCAGACAAATGTGACCAACACACAGTCCTCCAGCTGTGACAGACTCTTCTACATGTGCCACTGACCCAACAGTGTCTGGGTGTCATGGAGACTTGAAGATCCTCAGACCTTCCCTGTGCTCTCCTGCTGGGCTGGGTTTAGATGTTTCCTGTTTAGACTCTCAGTAGAACTATTCATTGGTTCTCACTAATCTTAATACTAGGCCTAATGGTATGTGATGTTAGTTTGTCTTTTTAGTGTTAACCAGAGGAGAATCTTGGTTCCACATAACGGTTCTTCTTCTTCATACATACTCATATATGACTTCCGTAGGAGCAGTCGCCCTCACCCAACACCAGTGAACATCCAGGGAACGGACATCAACATGGTGAACTCATACAAGTACCTGGGTGTACTTGTATGGACTGGTCGGACAACACTGCTGCACTTTACAAAAAAGGTCAAAGCAGACTCTATTTATTAAGAAGACTAAGGTCGTTTGGAGTGCGGGGGCCACTACTTAAGACCTTTTTTGACACTGTGGTGGCATCAGCCCTTCTTTATGGAGTAGTGTGCTGGGGCAGCAGCATCACTAATGCAGACAGGAACAGACTGGACAAACTGATTAGAAAGGCCAGTTCTGTTCTGGGAGAACCCTTGGACACGATACATGTGGTGGGAGATAGGAAGATGCTAAAAAAACTAGTAACTCTTATAGACAACGAATCCCACTCCATGTATGAGACTTTATCAGCTCTGTGCAGCACCTTCTGTGACCGACTGCGTCACCCAAAGTGTGTTACAGAGCGTTACCGGAGATCCTTCACCCCTGCTGCAGTTAGACTGTACAATCAACACTGCTCTCGTTAATAATACACTTTTTGCTTATAGTTCTTTTTTGCTTATATTCTATATGTATATATGTATCGTGTAAGTTTGGAGTTTGTCCTTTGTACTACTGTCACTCTGTGTGAATTTCCTCATTGTGGGACTAATAAAGGTTTATCTTATCTTATTCATACATACACATACTCACACACTCAAACTGAGACCCTGGAACCATTATATATATATATATATATATATATATATATATATATATATATATATATATATATATATATATATATATTAGGGGTGGGCATAGATAATCTAGATTAATCTCACTGAAATATTGAAATTAATCTAGATTAATCTAGATTAAAATGGCTCATATGCGTGCTACCCAAATAATGACTAAAAGTCTTTGAGATAGTTTCTTAATACAGGGTTTCTTAATACAGAGGGTGCATTAGACCAGGGGCTCATCTCCTGTTTCCAAAATGCATCAATGACTGCTTGAGAAAGTTCAACGGTTTATTCAGTTAAACATGAATTTGTAAGCCTACATACTGTACATTAAAAGGGGTTGATAACATGTTTATTCAGCTAAACATGAGATTTGAAATGTAAGCCAACATTTAGTACATTTAACCTGTTTTTGGCGGCGGCGACTCTTCTCCTGGGCTGCATCAGTGCTTGACCCAGCGTCAGTAGCATTAGCAAACGGGTGCTTTGTGTTTAAATAGTACTTCAGACTGGTAAAACTCCTACAATAAACTAATTCCGCATTGCATAAGGTGCAAACAACTTTAGTCTTGTCAATGTCTCCATTAGGAAGCTTCCTAAAAATGAATTTTCCATTAAGCAAACCTGGTGACTTCGTGGCTGCATCCATGTAAGCAAACGTGCGATTTGTAATTCACAGGTTTGAAAACACGTTCTCGCCCCTACTGTGCAATACACTCGAGCTAAACTATCAAGGTGAAAGTCATCATAGTTTGCTTACCTATTTTGACCCAGTTCCCAACCCAACTTTAAGAATAGATTAACGGCGATAATTTTTATATCGCCCGAAAAGAGTATCAAATTAACAAACTCCAGTAATGGCTCACCACTAATTATATATATATATATATATATATATATATATATATATATATATATATATATATATATATATATATATATATATATATATACACACACACACACACACACACACACACACACTACCGTTCAAAAGTTTGGGATCACTTAGAAATGTTCTTATTTTTGAAAGAAAAGCTGTTTTTTTTTTCAATTTAGCTAACATTAAATGCATCAAAAATACACTCTATACATTATTAATGTGGTAAATAGAAACACTATTCTAGCTGTAAACGTCTGGTTTTTAATGCAATATCTATATAGATGTATGGAGACCCATTTCCAACAACCATCACTTCAGTGTTCTAATGGTACATTGTGTTTGCTAACTGTGTAAGGAGGCTATTGGATATTTAGAAAACCCTTGAAAACCCTTGTGCAAGTAGGTTAGCACAGCTGAAAACAGTTTTGCTGATTAGAGAAGCTATAAAACTGACCTTCCTTTAAGCTAGTTGAGAATCTGGAGCATTACAATTGTTGGTTCGATTAAACTCAAAATGGCCAGAAAAAGACAACTTTCAATTGAAACTCGACAGTCTATTCTTGTTCTGAGAAATCAAGGCTATTCCATGCGAGACATTGCCAAGAAACTGAAGATTTCCTACAATGGTGTGTACTACTCCCTTCAGAGGAGAGCAGAGACAAGCTCTAACCAGTAGAAGGAGAAGTGGAAGGCCCCGCTGCACAACTGAGCAAGAAGACAAGTACATTAGAGTCTCAAGTTTGAGAAATTGACGCCCCACAGGTCCTCAACTGGCAGCTTCATTAAATAGTACCCGCAAAACGCCAGTGTCAACGTCTACAGTGAAGAGGCGACTCCGGGATGCTGGCTCTGTTCGAAATAGCCTACTACATACTGGATACTGCATACTGGTCCTCGTAGTAGTATGCAGTACAGTTTTCAGTATGCGACAAAATCAAAGCATACGACGGGGTCACGTGAACATGTAACCACTCATGATTAGCGATTCTTTTGAAGTCTCAAAATGGCGGACTATTTGTTGATTTTTAGAAGATACCATGAGAGGAGGAGAAGAGAGATTTTAACAGCTACCTTTATGACATTCATTTTGGAGGAGTTTAACGTGAGTACAAAATATCTACTAACTCAGACAGATAAGAATAGCCTACCACACATTTATCACTACCGGTATCCACAGGGCTAAAGACCAGTAGCCTACAGTATTTTGTCATCAACTCGCTCTTGTCCAATATTGAAATTAAACCTTTTTGCAATTTGCTACACATATGGAAATCTAGTAACTTTTAAAAACATACAGTTATGCTCACACTCTCGCTCCGCATCATCCACCACGTTGTGTTTTTTTTTTTTTTTTTTTACACGGATGATATGAAACTGGCCGCGTTGCATGATGGGATGCAGTACACCACGAAGATAGCTCTGTTCGCGTACTGGAATATTTTGATTTGGGGCTCGATCAGTACGCCAGTAGTATGTAGTAGGCTATTTTGAACAGAGCATAAATATCCAATAGCCTTCTTACACAGTTAGCAAACACAATGTACCATTAGAACACTGGAGTGATGGTTGTTGGAAATGGGTCTCCATACATCTATGTGATGCCTATTGCAAAAAGCACTATAAATACATTTGAATGTGATTATGGCTTGTTACACACACACACACACACACACACACACACACACACACACTCACCCCTACATCAGCACAGTCTTATCAGCTCTGCACTGACTCCCAGTTAAATTTCGTATCAATTTTTAAATCCTTCCATTGACCTACATAGCACTGCATGGGCTTGCTCCTGATTACCTCCAGGAACTTATTTCCTATTACGCACCCTCACGCCTACTAAGATCACAGGATGCTAGCTTCTTATTAGTTCCAATAATTAATAAGAATGAAATATTTGTCAATTGTGGTTTTTTTTTTTTTTCACCGCAATCGAAATTTGTCCTCCGCATTTACCCATCTGTGCAATTAGAACATGCGCACACACACACACATACTAGTGATTACTAGGGGGCTGTGGTGCACACATGCGGTGGGTTTTATGGTAAACTGGGGGCTGTTGCTGTTATCCTGTCACAGCATATGATCACTAAAGTTTGGTGACGGTGCAGTGGATGGATGCCAATGTCTCAGGATGCTCCCAATTCTGTATTAACTTCTGGTTCTGCCCTTTTACCTAGGCGGTAATCATTTAATGTCGGAGTTGCTGCCACACTCCAGGAAGGTTTAAATTTCCTCTGTCCCACATCTAGTCCCATACAGAGATAAATGTCCCTCTTTCTTTTCCATTTAGCTGCCCTCCTACCCGAGAAATACTGAGACATGGAGAGACAAGCCGTTCCTGCTATCCACCCTGGGGCCTACCACCTGAATGAACCCATTGCCCTGGCTCCTCTCACCACCCCGAATGGAGCTATGGCTCCATGGCCCTGGACTACTATTACTGACCATCAAACTGTCTAGGACTCTTAAGAATAAGAATTACAAAGAGAATGCATGTATATAAATTCACACAAAGATGGGAATTATTTATCATTCCCATCACTTCTTTGTTTATGTATCTCTCTAATTATTGTTGTCATGGTGCCCGGTGTCGGTCAGAGGAGAATGGGTTCTCCCCCTGAGTCTTGGTTCCTCTCAAGGTTTCTTCTTCATGCTCTTAGGGTGTTTTCCCTTGCCACTGTCGCCCTTGGCTTGTTTACTGGGGTCTTGGACTCAGACATTTATAAAGCTGCTTTGTGACAAAACTGTTGTAAAAAAAGTGCTATATAAATACATTTTGGTTGATTTTGATTGGTTGATACATAAAGATAATGATGAAAAGGATCAGGTGTTTGAGGGCAGGGACATGTGCCGAGTATTGGGTCCCCAGGACTGTAGGTGAAAATATTTGGTATTACTATTAGTGCTAAACCAGTGTGCTTGAATATCCTTAAAATTAACCATAAAACTGAGGCTTGGCACATTGAAAAAAAAAAACTTACGTTAGGTAAGTCACTCAGCAGCAATTTAACTCTTTCCTCAGTAATAGCACATTCTCTCTGCCCGGCATATACAAGTGGGACTTGTTGGTCCTGTGATTGGTCAAAAAGAACAATTTGAAATTATTTAATAATGAGCAGAGGCATACATTATAACAGTGTTGAAGTTTTTCTGTCAATATTATTGATGCTTTCTAGTTTTGTATATTTGCATTCGTTATCTTTAATAATATGCACTGTTATTGCTGTTTATTTGAGTAAAAACCTACGCCTACGTGTCCTTAAGTCCGAAAGCATCAGGTTGCTGCCCTCTGGTGACAGAAGCTTCGTGAAGGAAGACGAGGAGGTTTGGACTGTGCCCTGCAGCGATACCTCATTATTTGGTTATTTGTCTTGAGGCTGATTCTATAAATAACTACTTAGAATTATTCAGTCAAAATGTGTTGAAAGCCAAATTACGTAAACAATAAATAGCGCCACGAACGCGTTTCCTCATTCGTACAGGTGGTATGACGGCGTATTTTATAGTTTGCGTGACATGGTTCTACAGAATTTTGCATATGCTATCGACTCATTAAAAACAACATCGGAACCTGTTAAACTGTAAATGTTCCTGTAGGAAAACGATTCGGATTTAACGAGCTTTTCTTTAACAATGTTTGGTCGCGCACTTGGATAGTTAGCTAATTAAACTATTTATTGAGAAGTCACATTTTTATCCGTTGGATTTAGCTAGATGAAAACCTATTTTACAAACTGCACATTTTATAGTTTGTATGTTATACGGTGCCACAAAATTTTGCCACCATTTTCAAATGACAGCACAACAAACAGCCTAAATACATACATTGACAAAGTAAAATAGTAATAAAGTAAGTGTGTTCGAAAAGTGTTCGAAAGTAAATGTCGGAAAAAAGTAAGTAAATAAATAAAGGTTTCGGATTGTAATTTTTGGTTGTTGTAAGCGTTTTTTTTTTTTTTTACAGATGCTAATTTACTCATTCCGCAATCACCAACACCTGGTGTTAATTTTAATGCTCATTATGAGACCTTTCAGTTATGGCTACAGCTGACACAATTGCGTTGTATGTAACAGGACTGCCTCGAACACGGTGTTCCAAGTCAGTTTCAGTATTTTTAGGGTGTTGAAACGTTTGTAGAAATAGCTGGCACAAATGATAAAAGGGCAAAAATAACTTTTGCTCAACCAAATCATAAAGGGAATGTGATCGTAATGCGTTTTTTCTTACCATCCTTGTGTAAGGCTTGTTCACTGTCTTTGACCTGGAATTCCTGTAAAACTGCTTCGTTACAATGCATGTTCTTAAATGCTATGCCAATAACGTTTAACTGAACCAAATAAATAAATGCAGCTACCTGTATTTCTTTATAAAAAACAACTTTCCTCTTTGCAATGTTGTCAGTCAACATTGTGAAGGTGAAAGTTGAAGGGGTTTCTGAGGTTATGAAAGGACTGTGAGCAAAGCACATCTATGGCTCCAACCACGGTGGATGGAGTTGGTGTTAAGCCACCTCCATTAAGGCAGAGATGACTCGCTTTGGTGAGAGTATCCCTGGAGCCCACCAGAGAATCAGAGACTCCCTAGAGAATCATGAAGGACAGAACATTATAAACCAACTGCTCAGGATGGTATTTTCACACCTGCTGCCTGCAGAAGACATGTGAGGAGTGACAATGTTTTAATCAGTGCAATTCTGGTTGTAATTGATTGGATTGTTACCTGGTGTGGACTGTTAGGAGGGGAGGAGTCTGGACGTTGTCCCTATAAATGGGGACAGAAGATAACTGGAGAGGAGCGCGCTTTTTAAAGGACATGGAGCAGTTTCGTCCGGGGTTGGTTTAACTGGAAAAACCGCGACAAGAGTGATTACTAACACACGTCGGTTTGACTGTGGAACGGCAGACGGCGGGCATCAGGTTACGCCATAGTGACATCGCCTGAGCGAGGAGTCCGTGGGTGATGCCGCTGGCTGAGACTGCCGGAGTGAGTTCTACCTGCGCTGTGTACCGCTTCACTGGGAGTAGGCGTTGCTTGCTCCCGGGCAAAGCGTGAGTATAGTTGCTGCGAATTAAAGCCGCGATTAGAGATTTACTGCTTCCACAGCTCTTGTGGGCTGTGGTTTTTGCGATCGAGTACTGCTCCAGTTCTCCTGTGTTTCAGCGCGACGTGGCCGAAACGGTGACGCGGGACCAATTGGATTGGTGGTGGACTCCTCGTCGACTCCTCCCCTGGACTTTTATCATTTTATTATTTTTCCCGTATAGTGTTGTGTGGACAGTCCCCTCCGGTGGTTGCCGGTAGACTCCGTGTGTGATTTGTGGTGGATTATATTTTAGTGGCAACGTGTTTGTGTACTTTTTGGTTATTTTAGTTTGCTGTGTGGGTTTTACTTTGGTGGGTTTTATTTTTGGTAGGTTGTCTGGCGGCATCTTCTGTGAGGGCAGATCCAATTGTGTTTTATGCTTGGACGGGTTACAGACACACAATATTCTAAAAGACCTGTTCCATCTCGCCCATATTTGTTTGAACATCACAGGACTATGAATGCACAATACTAGATTTCTGAACAGCGTAGGCTATAGGCTACCACAAAGCATCACCTATACTGACCTCTGACCTGAAAATAAACAGCCTCAAATACACATTCACTCTGCATTTAAAAAGACATATGTTGGGCAGTTTTCATGTCAGTTTTTATCTTAGTAAAAATTATAATATTTATTTGTATAGCACCTTTCATAATTACATACAACTCACAGTGCTTTACTGACAATTAAATTAAATATGTTTAAATAAATAAAAAATGTCAACGAAAAATTAAATAATAATTAAAATAAATATAAACAGAAATAAAAAAAACCATAAGAGACATTTAAAATACACCTATTGATGTTCAGAGAGAAATTTTGGTACGAATTTCAGACTTGAACAAGTCGCCAACAGAAACGAAAAACAATCACGCGCATTTCGAGAAAGAAACAGCCCGTCAGAACTTCACTACTGACGTACAGGGCAAAACAGTTCCGATAGGAAGTCACTGACAGAAACTAGGCACAAAACACGATCAGAGCATCAAAAGTGCTTGACGATCCTTCATAGATAAACAACAAAAGCTTACAAAGAACCCGTGGCAAGCCCCCAAATGGTTAGCTTTTGAAATCGTCTCTAGATGTAGGCTACATCATAGCCATTAGGGTTCACAAGCAGCAGTACAAATAGCAGTCATAATATACTTCAATTTTTTTTAGCAATTTAGTGCATCTGAATTTCATTGTATACCTTGCACAACAACAAACATTATTCTATTTTATTATTTTCTATTCTTCCCTGTTCCATGCTGGCTGAGACTGGTGCAATTTGGGATCTGAATGTGACCAACTGAGACAAAACGCTACCTGTCAGTAGGCTCTGATCAGATCCATAGCAATGCAATGTAACCAATGCCTACAATGAGATGGGTTCTGGGCAGTAGCATGTTGTGTCTGAATGTATAGGAAGTGCTACTGAGATCTAAAAGGAGCTTTTATATTCTTCCATCAATGATAAAGGCATTACCTGGTTCACTGCAAAGTAAAGTGATGTAATCTAATAGGGGCCAAAGACTGAACTCTGCAGGAAGACTAAGAAGATTGTAAGGAAGAAGATTACAGTTACAGCAAATTAATGATCAAAGATCTTCTGCACTTTTAATAGGAAGCTGAAGGCTAAAGTGTGGCTATGTAATGTAAATAACATACCCTTTTAACATTCTATTATATTAATATTTTACGTTAATATTCTATGTTCCAATATTCTTTGTAATATATTCGGATGGTTCATGTATTCCTTATGCTTCTTTGTTAATATTTCTCTTCTCTTTACAACTCTGCCTACCTTTTTATTCTATGTGATTCTGTGTATGTTGCAGAGTTTCCTAGTACATCCTCCCAGTTCTTGTGAGCTGTTTGACAATGGGGCAAACAGCTCAGCACATCCACAGACACAAGAGAGGACCACAGCACTGAGCCTCTGATTGGTTCCCCCAGCCTCTGATGTCACGGAGGTGACTAGAGCAGCACTTGTAGCCAGAGTCTCTGGGACTGTGATGACCACAGCAGACTGTGCACTCTGCAGTCCTGCTGTGTCTGTGTAAGCACAGACAAACCCATTCAGCACCCTGGAGATGAGCAGAAGACATACAAGGCAGGACATTTATCAGATGAGCACGCAGACACAAGCCCTGTTCACTGGACACATGCAGATTGGAATATGTGGGTCATGGATGCAGAGTGGAAGATTTAAAATACCTGTCATGAAAGCAACCGTTTGGGGGATTTCCCTCCACTTTGGCCTTCAGTTTACTCCATCTTTTCCTGTTATCCCTCTGGCCCCTGTTA
Organism: Brachyhypopomus gauderio; assembly: GCF_052324685.1. Lineage (NCBI taxonomy): Eukaryota > Metazoa > Chordata > Actinopteri > Gymnotiformes > Hypopomidae > Brachyhypopomus > Brachyhypopomus gauderio. The sequence continues at coordinate 32,917,983 of NC_135212.1, forward strand.
CCACCTAAAACTATCACCCACATCTCCACATCTGTTCTACATTTCAATACCATATATGTGTGTGTATGCGCGTGTGTATGTATATATAGCCTTCATCAGCTGTGCAAATACTTAGTTACTAACTTTACAAACACTTTGCTGGCACAGCTGATGCAGCACCTCTGTGTTCTGTGTGTATACTCACCCAGTGGTTTCCTCAATTCCTTTGCAAATTCTTGGCTGTTCATGTGCTTCTTCATTGAGATACTGGGTACTGAACCTAGTTACTGAAACTAGTTACCGGTTCCCTGCTGTTTCACAGTGCCTTCGTTTCAAGCCAATATGTCCGACTCCTAATGAATACGGATGGTGCTGCTCTCATCTGTTTATGTACATTGCGGATGTCTGGTAAACTACTGGCACTAGGACCGGATGTCCTTGTGTCGTAGGCAGTAATGCAGTCTCCTTGTGATTTTTGGGCAGTAGGCATCACACTTTGAGCTGAATTAATATTCTTAGGTACTTGCCTTCTTAGGCTGCAAAAATGAATTGAAGGAATACATTTATTTGGGCTCACAACAGGAAGCAAGCTCAAAAACACAGACAGACAGGGTAACCAAAGACCAAAGCTCCATAATCAATTAACAATAGAAAATAATAAAATCACCCAGGCATGAAAATCCATTGAGTCAGTCTGAGCAGGATACACAGCTAAGGAACCAGAAGAATATCGGCAAACCAACAAACATGTTGATACACAAACAAGGTTCAAAATGAGGAACAGTGGATGATTAGCAGGGATTAGTAACACAACATGCAGATCAACCTACCTGCGCTGCGGTGGGTGGAGTCTGCTTTTCAGTCCCGCCCCAATGACATGTTACAAAAGATCAGTGAGAAGCACGAAAAACGCTGACACAACACATTCTGACAAATACAACCTGCCCTACCTGCAATTTGAATCTCGCCAGGGTCAAAGGGTTCATTTCCACAGCACTGCTCAGCTGCGCTTGTCCCTGATTCACCTTAGCAGCACAACACAGCACAGCCTCTTCCCACATCCGGTACACTTCAGTAAATCGAAGACAGTGCGCGAGAGGGCAAAGCCGAATCGTAATAAGAGCTGTAATAAAAACAGAAACTTCATAGTTCCCATTTTACCCAAATGTTGATACAAACTGAACTCTCATTCTGATCAAATGCTTCTACAGGAATTTTTTTAATCTGAATTGCTGTACAAATATAACGGCAAATCTGAGACTAAACTTCATAGACATCTTTTTTTACTAAAAATATAAAACTCCCCCCTTATCAGTTATGTCAGATTATTGTTTTGTTTAGTCTAGTTTAGAAATCTTGGCGTCACTTTCGAGTACACTCCGTTCTATGATTATCACATTAAAAAAAGTTGTGGTCAGCTCTCTTTATTCACTTTAGTAATGAAGCAATTTACTTAGCTGAACGTCTGTCTAGGTATTAAGATTGCTGTCAATGTATTTAAGGGGACAGATATTTATGCTAGTCACTACTATATTTTACTACTAACCATAGAAGCTTGAAATAAGTTATACTATTAGAATTTAACATATCTAATATATATGTAGATATATATAGGAAATATTCACACTTTACCCCATCTGACACCTCTATTTATGTAAGTATGTAATCATATAAAACAAAAATACATTTAAAGTGACTAGGATTTTTCTGATTTTCACTTTGCTAGCCTTCTGATAGTTTACACTTATGAATGACCCTGTCTGCCTGTGCACATCTAATAACACGGGTTATGAATATGTGAATTTCAGCAATAACCCATGCTCATTCATACATACAGACACTTCCCACTACTTCTTTTGCCTGTTCTGTCCAACAACAGTATTGGGTTCTTGAATAATTTATTCAGCCCTTTAAAATTAATTTATTCAGCCCTTTAAAATTTTCAGTTTATGATATGGTATACACAGTTGTGTCACAGTACGGAGGCCCACTGCCGACCGCCTCCATCAGCAGCAGCAGTATTTCATGTTGTCCAGTTGTTGTGGCGTTGTGTTCATCTCTCAGGTGAGCGTGGTCCATTAAGGAACCCGACATCTGAGGGTCGTTTGTCTGTCTATATATGTTTAGTTTTTGTACCAATTGACTGCTGGTTATTTTATCCTTCATTTGGATTATGTCCCATGTTTTGCATTGGTGCACTTTACTCCATTTCCCTAAAACTGGTGTGGTTTGTCACTGACCACAGAGCACTGAAATATTCACTATATCTTCATATTCATATATCTATTCATATAAAATATCATATAAGGCTTATACACTCTGATTATGTCCTGGGCAGTTCACAGAAACAAATGCAGGCTGCCTTCCAAACATACAGATGCACACAGTGTAAGATTCTTCTCTTCAAAGTGGAAGTTTCTGCTAGAACCATTTTGGGGCTCTTGTGTTTTTCTCTGATAGGAAACTTCTGGAAAGAGAGTTTCCTTTATCCCCGGTTCTTACACCAGATCAGCTCTCAAAGGGCAGGGTTCATTGCAGGGGGTGCTCCTACTGCCCCTGGGCACCGCTGTGCTCTAGGTCCCTGCTTGGAAACTACTCTGAACACTAGAGATACTATTTTTAAATAAATCATTTAAACAGGTCGTAGGCAGATTTCAGATCCGCCACAAGCAAAACTACAATTCATTAGTCCTGCTGTAACATTTAAAAATACCATATTACTTGTTGAGAACGTTTTCTGTATGTCCATAGAGTTTTGTAAGTCAAAGTCACAATAATTTTGTCTTATAATAACATCTGCACTACTCCACACGCCCACCCACACCCATGCATACCAACCCACATATTCTCACACACTTACATACACACAAGCTTGTATGCACTCTCTCTCTCTCTCTCTCTCTCTCTCTCTCTCTCTCTCTCTCTCTCTCTCTCTCTCTCTCTCTCTCTCTCTCACACACACACACACACACCCACACACACACACAACCATGTACACACCTTAACTGCCAGTTTCTGGAAGTGGTTTGGTTTGTCCTTGCCTTCAAGAAGTACAGCCATCACTGGATTATTCTGGCAACATTAACACTGTTCACCTAAACACACCTCTGTGTTGACATACACATGCTGTTTCCCTGACAGCTGAATAAAGGTACAACTCACCCGGCGAATCAGGGAGGAGGATATTTCTTATCACTATTAAACAAAACATGTGTTTTGGCAATGTAAAACACAGTGTAAAACAGTGTAAAAACCACTTTCTAGATAATTCACAGAAAATGACAAGCAACATACAAATTAGTATTTTGTGTATCCCTGTAATACAGGCTGTTAAGTAGTCCAACATGAGACGAAACAAGGCTAATAACAGGACTTATTTTACACAATTTGAATATACAGTATTCTAAAATGAATCTAATTGTTTTTTAAAACAGTAATCAGATCATTCTGCCCAGACACCCACTGTGTTTTAGAGTTAAAGCAGGTGAAGGGGGAGTGCTTCTGTTTTCTTTTTATTACAAAATAAATAAATATATAAACAAATAAAATATATGATCATGTAATGCACATTTAGGATCTCAGAAGGGTGTTAATGAGAGTTGTGTATTTCACTCATTTCTGCACTCTGAGTCAAACTGAGTGGACTGCTTTTGTTTAGATGTTCAAAGAGGTTCCTCTTATAGTTCTATCAGCAGTGCTAAATGGAATAATCCCACTTTATTGGGAACATGAAGATTGGAATTAAATTAAATTCACTGGCCACTGTATCTTGTGTGTTAAATGTGTATCAGATTATGACAACAATTAGGAATTAGTGATGGAAAATAAATGCATAGGTTACAAATAAGCCCCTCATGAAGACTGAAATCAGGTAGAGCACCTGCACTTTGGGTTTCGTCATCAGACCAATGATTAACTTCAGTCAGGCACACGTTTGAATCTAATATGATGTATCGTGCTTGAACGACTGTGAATCTGAGCAGCTGCATTCTAGATTTGTTTGTTGGATTTATTTATATACTTAAACTACAATAGACTAAACTGGCTTTTCACCTACTCTTTCGGGACTTTTAATCGTCGCGATTGGCAACGTCATATCCTGTTTCTTCTACAACCATTTCTGTGAGAAACGCAGAAGTAAACGGTAAAGAGTAGTTATGTTTTAAGACGTATTAGCCAGTTACTACTTAAGGTTACGTAATGGTTACTCAGTCCAACTGCATTTTATTCTGCCGTAATATGTATATATCATAGTAACTGAACGCTGTTGGGTGCCTAACGTGACCAGTGAGCTGTTGGCTAACCTCGCTGTCCAATTCAATAAAAGTTTTGGACGGCTCGGTGTTGTTTCGGGGAGACCGACACTTGTTGGGTACGTTATTCCGGCCGTTGGGACTTGTGCCTGGACTCAAGATGACCTTCATTAGGCATTCATGATCGTTTGTGATGTTTATCTTGAGTAATGACCATAGCATTTATGTAGAAACACTTCTAAAGCATTAAAAAACGTCCCCCCCAATTCGGTTTGCTGTTCTTATCGATGTTGCAGGAACAAACATTGTGGAAATGAAAACGCCGGTGAGTGTGTTGCGTTTACCCAGAGGACCGGAGGGCAACAGCCGCGGGTTTGAGCCCAACTCCCCCCGCTACATCGCGTTGTGTCCGGCAACCATATCGGCGTCGACGGGGAGTGAAACGCGTGGTGGAGATGTCGAGCAGGAGCAGCGACTGCGCTCAGAGCTACGAGAACGGTTTCTGAGGAGCCTCATCGCCATGACTGGCAAGCAGGTCCAGTTCAGGCTGTACGAGAAGGTCCGGGTGCAGGCCAAGTTCGGAGCGGCGGATATAGACATTCTCAACTTTCAAGTTGCGGATTTACAGACCCCTCTGGGTGTGCAGAAGGAGGCCCTGCTCAGGTGTCAGGACATGATTTCATATTCATTTGACTTGTGAATTGATTGCTTAAATGTTACATATTTTCTTGTTTGCACTCTGTATAAAGAAAGACAAAATCCATCTTTATCCCTTTGGGATGCTGTATAAATACATCGTTGTAGTTTGTATGTCTGCCACTAGAGGGAGATAGAGCCGTGTCCGTTTTAAACACGAATACGGAGGTTTTTCTTTGTAGTAGAAACAGCTTGTGCGCAATCAGCGATGGGAAGAAAAACACTGTCCTGGACCAGGTCTGAAGGTGAAACCGAGATTAATCTGTCTGGAAATCCTTTAGCGGTGCTTCCTGGCCTGGGACTAGTCTAACTGGGTTCTTCAAGGGAAATTATCCTTGGGTGTGTTTTGTTCAATAAAAAAATTATTCTGTATTCCAATCACAAGAAGTGGCCTTTGCTTACCAGTACTATATATTCAGTTATAACAATAATAGTAGGTGTTATTTTTATGCACATTTCTACAAACCCAAGAACACATAAAACAGCTGAAGGTAACACCAGACAGCACACTAGACAACAGAATGACTGAAATACACCAGTCAGAAAGCATCTTCCCACAAACCACAGGAATGTTCTTAGATTCTAGAAACTTTGTCCTTAGCCAAAACTCTTAAGGGAATGCTGCTCCCAATAGCAAGTACTTAACCTGAGTTGATCAAGGATTATTGGACATGGGCAGTAGGACCAGGTACCTGTCTAGAGCTACAGCGGAGGGAAAGTGGACCTTAAGGACATAAGCGGACACACACGAGGTTCATGCTCTTCCACATTTACCCCAGAACGTAGCGATGCGTCATTAGTCTTTCCTAATTACAGCAGCTGAAAAAGAAGTTAAACTGTGATTGAGCTCCAACTTGCTCCCCTCATGTAATGCTATTGGGTCACCATAGTAATGGGAAGGAGTGATTCAATCATCTTAAAAGGTTCGGGGTTGTTTACCAAAGTCTTTCTTTATTTGGAATATCATTAGACGCAGTTAAGGACTGGGCCTTTTGTTATACAAGAACAATTATTCTGTCAGGGCATTTGATAGAGGACGAGTCATCCATAGGGCTCTTTCGTCATCACAGTTCTCCTTGATCGAATCAGGAAGCCCACAAGGACACCCAATGATAATTTCATATTCTGAGTCATGCTCTGTATCCCAACTAGTCTTTTAACTTTCGCATCCACTTGTTGAGGGGTCTTGGGTCTAAACTGGTTGAAGTGCTACGCCCTGGTTTCAGGTGCTCAAGTGTCTTCTTCCCTCAGACCATACACCTGCATGCACATCAGATCACCTGCAACCTGCAGTGTGGTTAAGCACTTGGTTTTGGGGATTCATCTCTCTAATTCTCTCCCCCTCTCCCTTTCTTTTCTCCCCCAAAGTCTTCATATTATTATTTTTGTTTCTAGACTGTTGGACTGCAGGCCTCCGATTTCCAGTGAAAAAAAACACGTGTGTGTGTGTGTGTGTGTGTGTGCGCGCAAGTGGCCGATGGTACGAGGAATCTGCCCTGTCCAGCTCCACTGGCCAACAGGAAGCACATTCCAGTCCGTCCTGTTTGCAGGCCTCTCTCTCTTCCTGTCAGGCGCAGGAACATGTCTGTGATAACTTATGAAAATACATCAGCGCAGGCCCTCAGTCCCCTCAGCCCCGCCCACTCTCCCTGGGCCTCACGCCGGACAAGTGGCAGCACATGCCGGAGTGCACTGGCATGACTGAAGGGACTCGGTACATCCCAGTAAAGATATTGGACAGGTAATGCTTTTTGTGATCTCATATAATTTCCCATTTAATATAACTGGACCTTTCTACTGCTCCTCTCTGACTGTTTTCTGGCCTTGAATACAGCTCGGTGGGAAAACTGTTGAAGGTGTTGCACACCGTGATAAATTAAGAGACCACTCCAAAATCTCCACAGGTTTGTAAAAACTGAATCTTTTTCGTAATGACCAGATGTCATTTTCTGGAAGTAAGTGCTTGAATGAATACATTTTGAATAAAATTTTATTTGGAATTTGGGATAAAATGTTGTCAGTAGTTTATAAAACAAAAATGTTCATTTTACTCAAAACATCCCCATAAATATTAAAACCAAAGAAACATCCTGTTTCTCTGGAAACCTCATGTTCTACTCTAGAGTTTTTACTACATCTCTCTCTATATCTATATATATATATATATATATATATATATATATATATATCATGCTTTTGGGTTTTATTTATGTTGCATTTTCTTGGCTACACATTTTCTTGGGTACATTTGTGCCAGAAGTAGGAAGTTGTGCTCACATGTGATATTACTGTTCTGAGTGAGCATAAAGCACATGAAGACATGTGACTACACTGTTAGTTTCCCGTTTTTGACAAGGAGATTTATTTGGGTCCTTGAAGGCAATAACTACTGGCCAGTGAGGGGCTGCACAGAAGTGAGAAATTTTGCAAAGTTTCTTTTAAGCCTTCTCCAGCAAAATAAAGACCACAAAGCAACCTGTCAGTACTGTTCATCACTCCTTTATTTCGCATGTGTCTTGAGGGGAACACTATTACCTAGGAGCTGCAGTGGGCTTATGCAATAAACGATCGAGTGTCTCTTCCTCAACTGAGGCCCGTTTGGGTTTGACAGGCCAAGGAATTCCGCAGCTGAGTAAACCTGTAAGAGGCTGAAGGAACTGGGATTTTCCGAGGCCGGGGCACATTTAAACCAGCATGTCTGCTCCACACCTCTGACACTGGTTAAAAGCCTGCACAGCTTTAACATTACTTTTACTTTTTTGAAACATTTTGTTTTTCAGACTGTATGTTTTCAGTCATCTGTTGAAAGTTTGAGCATACTTTCTGCTCTGTTTCCCGTGCACTAGAGACACCAAATCAATCATATCTTCTCCAGAAATGCTGTTCAGAGTAATTTGGGGTGTGATGGGTTAGGTCATACTGTAAGATGAACACAATCTGTGTCTTTGTCCTATCTTCATATACAGGTAGGTGAATGAGTACATGTTGGGGGGAATATATGGGTATGTGTGTATATATTGGGGTGTGGGCACATTTGGGGGTAGGCCCATGTGCGTAAGAGTGTATATGGGTGTGGTCGGATGTGTGGAGGAAGTCATGTTGGGATCAATGTGCATGTGCGTGTAGGTGTATATGTGTGAGGGTCTACATGTGAAGGTGAGTTTGGGGGCGCGTATGTGTATGTGTATGGGGATGGGTGTGGGTGTGTGCATGGTAGGGGTGTATATAAGGTGTATAGGGTCAAATGCATATATGAGCTGAGTGTATGAGTGAGGACGGCTGGTTCTGGGTCGGGGGCTAGTCGTGCCCGGTCCGCTTCCGGCTGCTCCCCTGTGGTTACTGTTCCGCTCCGGAGGGGGGCATCTTGGGGTTCTGGGGCCCGGCCTGGTGCTCCGGCGTGGGGGCGGTTGGTCCGCTCCCCTGGGCGGTTGTGGTCCGGGGCGGCTCGAGGGGGGCCCTGCCGGGTGGTGGGTGGTTTTCCAGAGCGTGGCGCTGGGGCTTTGCTACCGGCCCACGGCGGGTGGCGGGTGGGGGGGGCATCCTGGGGGGGCTCTGTTTCCTCTGGTTCTGCACTCCTTGGCTGTGGGGGCGCTGTCCGGGGTTCTCACTCTCCCGCCTGTGGGGGCGGGCATGCGAGGGTCACTGGGGAGTGCTGCCCTGGGGCTCCACAGCTCCTGGGGGGGCCGAGGGCGGGTGGGATTCCCGGGTCTTTCTCTGCCTACCTCTGGCCTCTGGGGGAATGTTGTCGCAGCTTTCTACCCTTGCTGGTAAGTACATTCCGTACATTTATCCTATGTTGCACAACTAGGTTACACATAAACACACACTCACACGTACATCATGTCATTTGTGCTAAATGTCTTTGGTACACTTTCTGCTTTACTTTGCTATGGTCATTCGAGCTGGTGGGGTTTTTTTTTTCTTTATATATAATAATAATTATTATTATTACCTCCAAAGATGGGGGGTGGAGGTGGGCCATTTAATAAAATAAAATAAAAATAAAAAAAAAACGAACACAATCTGTGGCTATAAGCTTCAACCCTTCTTTACGCTGCCTGTTTACACTGGGCACTCTTTTCAAAATTTCAGTCATGTGTTTTTAGCTCAAACATGTACATTTAGTGGGTATGAATTGTATTCCTCAACGTCCAGACCTTGAAAATCGATTCCAACGTATTTCCATCATGTCACCAAACTAGGAAATACTCAGATGTTGCTACATCCCCACATTCCCATACTAAAGGTTTCTTACATCCCATTGGATTCAAGGCAGGTAAACCTATGTGAGTTTGATGTCATTGCTCAGGCTGCTACGTATGACCTTAAGGGCAATACTGTGGAGCCTTGAGAGGGGCGGATTGATGCCGGCGCTGTTTAGCTTGGATGGGAGAAGGTGACTGTGTCTCGAGGGGATGTTTACTGCCCATTGTAAGGGCATGAGGTTGGCTGAGTCACATTCATCCCCCTCCACCCCCAGGTCTGTTGTGTTTCCCCTTGGGGAATGTTGGAGTCACTCCAGTGATTGTGAAGCACCGGGCGCTAAAGTGACACATACGGAGCAAATGAGTCTGACAGAGAGGGAGAGGGGAAGAGAGAAAGAGAGAGAAAGCGAATGAAGGGGGGAGAGAGGGAGAAGAGGCATGCCCTGTTCATCTGCCGTAAACACCTGGAAGACCAGGCAGTTGCTTTGTATTGGTCCATAAACGTTTCCTCTATTGACGTGAACACCACAAAGCCCTTGTTACATCCCCATTCCAGTTAAACGCCATGAGTAGAATCACTAATGAACCTTTAGGATCGACTCAACTGAAACTGCCGATGATACTGCTACACCTTACCAGCTAATGGCAGACCTGGTCTTTATTATGAACATACATACTATATGTGATTAAGAACTGTATGTATTTTATCAGCTTTATGTCTGATTCATAGGTTAGCATGGCTGGCAGAAAGGCCAGTGATATCTACCCACCATGGAGCTTGTTGGACTACCTCCCAGGGTGCTAGATCTACCACACCAATCAGTCCGAAGGGGTTAGAATGGGGTGGGTGGCAGGTCCCGTCTAGACCGGAAATGCTGGATGCAGGAAGAGGCTGTAATTAGCAGGGAGATGCATGATATCTTAGTTTATCTACATCAAAGCAGCAAGTCCCTCTCTGTTCCCCTGCGGGACTAAACACAGGAAGATGGTGATAATGAGAGGCTCAGATGGCTAAGCTCTGCTTTAGCTCTTCCTAATGGTGGGCCAATGCTTGCTCCCCTATCCTCCCACGCCTCAGCCAATAGGAACTGGGCGGGGAGGCGAGAGGTCAGTGTTTGGGTCTTTTTGTTGTTGTTGTTTTTTTTTTTTTTTGGAAGGGTGGGTCGAGTCTTTGATCTGCAGTATGACAGAGAGGGGTGTGGCACCACATAAGCAGACTCTGAACTTAGACAGTGGAGATGGGAGGCCTTATTATGGAAGTGCAGTAGGTGTTAAGAAGGGGTTCGCACCATGGTCTTAGCACCACGGTCTTAGCACCACGGTTTTAGGAGTTTGGCCTGTTATTAGGAAAACGTACAGCTGTCAGAGTGAATTTGTGTCGCTCAGTGACTGTGTAATTATGTAACTGAGAGAGAGAGAGAGAGAGAGAGAGAGAGAGAGAGAGAGAGAGAGAGAGAAATTACATCAAATGCGGATAAGATGCAGAAATCAGCAGTGTCCATAGATGTGGCAATCCCAAGGGAAGAAGTGCCCAAAGAAAAGAACACGTAAAGTTAGAAAAAATGCCGAAAGAAGAAATGGAGTAAATGTGGAAGGCGATTGCCAAGGTCGTCCCAGTGATGACTGGGGCTCTTCTGGGCGTGACCCCTAAGCTGGCATTGCACCTCCAACCTGTCCCAAGAATGACGCCGTCAGTCACGCAGCGCACTCTCTCACAGCAAAAATAATGAAAATGCTGCACTACACCCTTGGATTCCCCTGGTAGATGGCCCAATGTGAGGGAGAAATACCACCACCCACTGGAAGCATAAGACAAGAATAACATTAAGAAAGAACATTAAACTCAAGCATATGATCTGAATGTCATAATATGGATTATATAAGTAATACATAGTTCTCCCGGGTATTAAAATCTATCCAGTAGCAAAGAAATGGAGCAAAAATAAAGTGTAGAAGAGAAAGGGTCAGGTGTGTCGAGCAGATGATGAGTTATGAGAGTTTTACTGTCATAATGCCCTAATTGGTTAAAAAAGGGAAATAAACCAGCAATTTCTTAATATATGCCAAGGCATATATTTTTTATGATGTTAAGCTGTGGTTTTACCTTGTGATTGAAGGGTTTTATGTGAAAACACAGTTATGCTCTTTAGCCTTTTGGTTGTATTAAATGTGATTTCTGTGTGTGTCTTTCAGTTTTGATGTGAACTGAAGAATGATAAGAGTCTAAGAAAGGCAGACACGACTGGAATGGTTTCACCTTGAGTTGCCATTGACTCTGTGCCTCAGGATGGAACACACACATAAAAACAGACAGAAACGTAAGTGATTCCCATCTGGGCGGCCCAGCTTTTGTCCTGCTGTCCCTGTCCTCAGGACACTCATCGGTCTTCTCTGTCGCGCAAATTCATTTCTTTCTTTACTCTTTCAGGAGAGTATTCACCAGCTAGGACAGGAGGAGACAACCTTAATTACTTACAATTTACCTCACGCACAACACCGCCACACACGCACAACACCACCACACATACCCAACTCTGCCACACACACACACACACACACACACACACACAGCCGTGTTCATCTTTGTCTCTTTTCTCTCTCTCTCAGTTCATTTCCTCCTTCTCTCTGTTCCCTCTCATTTCCTCTGACAGCGTCTGATTTATTTGTGTCAGGACAAGGACGTTTGCCCATTAGCCAAGCAGTTGACGTCGATGCCACCACCGCCCCCCACACCCAACCCCCCACCTGCACTCCGCCTCTCCCTCTCGCAAATTGGGGTCGTCAACCTCCATCGCATCGAGTGGTGTGGATCACCTGCTCACGCTCGCCCTGCGTCTGCAGAACCATCGCCGCCGACACGCCTGGCCCAAATTAAGTGGGACCGCAACCCAACATCGTGCACAGCAGCACCCTTACTCACCAGGGGGCGGGGCAGAGAAGAGAGAGAGGGCGGAGTCACAAACATCCTGCCAGATGATTAACGGGTGAGGCATAGTGCTGAGGAGTCTGCTATTGGCTCCTGGACCTCGGTGGAGTCATTGAGAATGAGGAGACAGGGAGAACAACAATGAAGGACATTTTTGGGGGAGGTGGGGCAGGGAGGCGGGGTTTGGATGGTAATGAAGAGACTCATTTGTCCGTGGAAGAATGGGAGGTGGATGAAAAATGACAAAATTAATGAGAAAAGAGGGGAAGCGTTAACCCTTGTGAGGGACTGAGTGCTACAGTTGTGTGTTACCAGAGGCCTGAGTACCCCATGATGAAAGGCTAATGCAAGTGCCCACAGCACATGTGAAGCTACACACTGAACAGCTCCTGGCACAGACACTGGGATGTTGGCTTTAGCGTGTCCGTAGGAAGCGAAATGATGGAGGAGTAGCTGTGGGTGGTGCAGGGGGTGGGGTGGAGGGTGGGGATAATTTGGTACGCCCCCCCCCCCCCACACACACACACACACACCCCTGCACATTTACCCAAGCTATCTACACATTCCCATCTCAGTAAACACTAGAAACTCATAACAAGATGGAGAGATTCAGCTATTACTGAATCTCCCCCACCCAGTTGTCTGAGGATGTCCACACCATCTGTCACTGATGTCAGTCAGTCAGTCAGCCAGAGGGGCATTTGCTGTTAAGTCTGAGTAAATCTGCCTTTGAGATCAGTTGAACCTGGACTGTACAATTATATGACAAATATAATTATATTACTAATATAATGAGGAAAATAATCTGACAATAATTTGCATTTTTCCCCAAAGTTGTTGATTATTGGGTTGTTGAGGATGGTATTCCCCAATATCGATAATCTTTTTTCATGTACCAGTGGTTGCCATCTAGCAGCAGATACCAGAGTTTAGAGTTCTGAATCACACTCAGATAGAAACCCAGATGAGCACAGCTTGTCCAGGTATTAAGATATTCCCTCTCGCTCACACCTGGTTTGTGGTAACAGTCTCTGTTGTAACAGTTACCGCGGACCAGAACCATACACAGAAGTTGATCCCTCTGAGGTACTGCCATGACCCAGAGATCAAGCAGATCCAGATGGAGTGCTGTGATCATGTGGTGGCACACCTGCAGATCCATCTACCCTTCCACCCCCTCAGCTGGAGCCCACATAAATAACACACGTTCCTGAGCTGTCCTGAAATCTCCTGAGCTGTCCTGAGCTGTCCTGAACAATCCTGCTCTGTCCTGAATAATCCTGAACTGTCCTGAGCTGCTTTTAACTGTTCTCAACAGTCCTTAACTGTCCTGAGCTGTCCTGAACAGTCCTAAACTGTTCTGAAATGTCCCACCACTTTTGACTTTGTCTTTGCTCTCATGTCTTCCTCCTCAGTCATTGCCATGTCTACTTGGAGGCTGCATCACGCCTGCAGGTGCACTGCTGCACACGGCTCTAGTGTGGTTTCAAACAGGCACTCTGCCAAGCTGTGCGATGTCATCAGCACAGGACCAGACATGCCACCATCTGTCTGACACGCCACACAGAGAGTCGTTAGATACCAGTCGCGTGTCCGTTCATTGGTTCACAAGACTACTACAACCTGTATGATAGAACTGGTTCAAACTTCTTCACTGGGAGTCTACACTCATGTTGAGCTACAGCGATGAGCCACTTTACTGTACCACACACACATAAACACACACACACATAAACACATACACACTCTTGTTTGATCATCCTTCCCTGTTTCTTTCTGTCCATCCTCTGCCTGTATTCTAAACTATTTACACAGAGCGTGGGAGGTTGTCACGGCAACGCAGCAGGCGCGGCTGTCGAGTCGCAGGTGTTCCTGTTTGGATTCTGCATTTCTCACATTGCGGAGGAACAAGATTCTGGTGTCGCTCTTCCCGTATGGCTCCCTTATTTACTCCACCCAGCCGGGACCCCCGGACACGAGCGGAGGAGAGCACGCTTCCTGTTATTTCTACCCCCCCCCCCCCCCACCCTGATACATCCGCATTACTCTGCTAACCCCCCCCCCCCCCAACCTAACCTCTCCACCCAGCGAGTGTGACCTCCACCCAGAGCACCTTCAGCACGTAAATACAACATGGCCTTCTGTTTACTGTTGGTTGCTCAGGCAGGTTAAGATGGTCATGGCTGTTTAGGCTATCAGTGATAATGCTGCCATATCGCATGCACACATGCATACACACACACACACACATACAAAGGAATGTGGGGATTGTAAAGGCAGTTTGTACTAGTGCCAGATCATATCAACCAAACACTTTTAGATTATATCTCTTGTTTGGAGCATCATGGGTCATGGGTCATATCACAATATTACAAGCAAGTGTTTACAGCAGGTGTAGAGTATATTTCACTGATAGGATTTTCTGTAGGCTGTAACAGTAGTTAATGAGTTGCTATCAGCTGTTATTACCATGCAAATGACACGGTGATGTGCTCTGGACTGATGATAAGCAGCTCAGGCATGTGCACCGCTCTCAGAATGTGGAGAAGACTGAAACAGTGTAACCAGATCTTCTACTGGTGAATAGAAGTGTGTTATACCACATTATACTGTGTATATGTGTATGTGTGTGTGTGTGTGCACGTGTATGTATGTGAGCGCGTGGACGTGAGTATGCTGATTGCTGGCTGATTGAAGCCATGATCTGTTATTTCAATGTTCCCTGAAAAATCCAATAAATTTTTTTTGTCTTTCTGGACGCTTGCTGAGCTGAGGAAGAACAGACCTTTGAAATGAACGATGTTTCACCCGCCTGCCGGACCCTCCAGCTGAGATGCTCCAACCCCCCCCCCCCCGAGCCGACTGGAGATTGGTCTCTCTAAAAGAACTCACGCAGCCTTAAACACAGGTCCCGGCCCCCTGTTTCAACACGTCATGGATCGGCTATGCAGAAGTTATAAACATGTCATGGATTGGCTATGCAGTGGTTATAAACACGTCCAGGATCACCGTCGCTCTGGGACAAATAAGTCACCGCCGTCTGCTTGGCCTCAGAAACGTCATAAGATGCACTTGTTGGCCGGTGATCTCACCATTTGAAACCTTAGGAGTGAACAGGGGGAGCTTTAGTGCGTTACTTTCAGCAGATCTTTGACTTGGCTGAGATTTAATGACAGTGATCCCAGATCCACAGGACCGCGAGGCTCTGTACACCTGGATGGCGTATTCAGCAAGAGTCCACCTGGGAGTGCTAGGGGAACGTCCAGTGTAGTAAAGTGAATGGAACTAATGTTAATCTCACAGTGCTAACCAGCCCACTGTGTCTTCCTTTCATTGTTAGCAATATTGCTGTTCCTAGAAGGAACAGGACAATCCAAAGGGCATGGAGCCCTGATCCAGTGCAGACCTTCTCCCTGTACCCTGCACTCTACCCTGTACTCTGTACTCTCTACTCTGTACCCTATACTCTCTACCCTGTACTCTTTACCCTGTACTCTTAACCCTGTACCCTGTACTCTGTACTATCTACCCTGTACCATGTACTTTGTACCATGTACACTTTAATAATAATAATAATACAATAATAATAATAATAATAATAATAATAATCTTTATTTGTATAGCACCTTTCATACATACATGCAACTCAAAGTGCTTTACAGAATAAATAAATAGAAACATTAAAAGGAAGCAAAGATAAGACAAAACCTCCACCCAGCGAGTGTGTGACCTCCACCCAGAGCACCTTTACCCTCTACCCTGTACTCTTTACCCTGTATTCTTTACCCTGTACCCTGTACTCTTTACCCTGTACCCTGTATTCTGTACTGTCCACTCTGTACCCTATACTCTCTACCCTGTACTCTTTACCCTGTATCCTGTACTCTGTACTCTCTACCCTGTACCCAGTTCTCTTTACCCTGTACCCTGTGCTCTCTACCCTGTGCCCTGTAACCTGTACTCTGTGTTTCAGTGCAGATTGCACCCTGAGTGTTTGTGTGTTCCCACTCATGTAGGCTCTAGTTACATGCTTGTTTACAGAACCTTTGCAAGTCACCGAAGACAAGACACATGAGGAAGGTGTGAAACACATACTCATATGAAACATACCTATACTCATATGAAACATACTCATACTGATATGAAACATCCTCATATGCAAAACACACTCTCATATGCGCCATTATATGCGTCCTCAAAACGTGCACACACACCCTGGTTGGTGTTTGCCTGTCAGTTGACCTTGCCTTCAGCATTTTCACTGATGATCTCATTGCAATGCACTGTAGAATAGGGTGGAAGAGGTAGGGTGGTGGGACAATGCAGTGTGTGTATGTGTGTGTGTGTGTGTGTGTGTGTGTGTGTGTGTGTGTGTGTGTGTGTGTGTGTGTGTGTGTGTGTGTGTGTGTGTGTGTGTGTGTGTGTGTGTGTGTGTGTGTGTGTGTGTGTGTGTGATGAGCCCATGAGTTTTATTATGAAGAGCAGGAGAACTTGTGCGCTGGCACTGGTGTCATTAGGAGACCAATGACCTCACATTGTTTCATTGTGAGAGAGCCAACCAGGATAATGTCTCTCTCTTTCTCTCTCTCTCTGTGTCTGTCTGTCTGTCTCTCTCTCTCTCTCTCTCTCCTTTTTTTCCCTCTCTCAAAAAACAGTGACCTAAGAAGAAAGGAATCTTATCTCTGCCAAAATGCACTTTGGAATTCCTATCAAAATGCAAAGCCAGCTCTTGTTTGTCGGTGTGCGGGAGCGAGAGAGGAGTGAGAGAGGAGTGAGAGAGGAGTGAGAGAGGAGCGAGAGAGGAGTGAGAGAGGAGTGAGAGAGGAGTGAGAGTATCAGGGAGAGAGAGAATGATGCTTTGCGCTGGCATAGACTGTGTGAATGAGTGCCGTGTTGTTTATGGCCTGGGCATGTAGAAGATTTATTCTTTGCAATGCAGTCATCTCACCCTTCTCATATGTCCTTTCCACTTCCTGAGTTCCTGACACCCAAAATTCCCAGCATGCACCAGAGCAGACCTGACTCTTTCTGCTATTCCTTCTGTGTAAGTGCAATTGCTCAAATGTTCTCTCCCTTCTGCAATCCTCCGTGTTCGTGCACTCCTGTCCACTTATTTCTCACAAAGTATTTCACATGCACGTTCAGCAGGGGTGACGAAGGTGACTCTCTAGCTGCACAGCTTAACGGAGGCCGCTGTGCTCTGACTACTCCTCGTCCTCTCAGTCTGTACCCTTGGTCTCTTTGTGAAGAGGATGGAAATGGTGGTGGAGGTGGAGGATGTGGGTGTGGGGCGGGTGGGCTCACCTGTGCAAACAGAACATTTTGTCACTCTGAGATAAGGTCCGGAGGCAGCCAGTACTCTTGCTGTCTGCACTTGGCTGTAAGCCAAGACTCATCTATGTAACGCCACAATATCCCTCATTATCAGCATAGGAGTGTGGTTGGCTGCCTGTGGTCCATCTGATCTCAGATCAGGGTTGAACAGGTTGGCGACGTGATGGAGATGAGCAACCCAGGAGGCTTTACACTTTTCCTACACTGCTCATTCAAACGGCCTGAATGGCAGAACCTTACGGGCCCCTTATCCCTACAGTTCAGCGCAAATCCACATTAAACTCGCAGCTCGACCGAGTGCCACAGAGCTCACAGGTGAGTGGGGAACAGCTCCGGTGGGCTTAGCAGTGGCTCAGCGCTACGCTAGCTTAGCCTGGTGGTTTACTAGTGCACATGTGCACAATTGCTTGGGGTGCATTCAGCTGTCATACGCCACCGCGTGGGTGGTTGGAGTGGAGAAGACACGACGATTGGCCGAGCGGGGCACAGAGGAAGCCCGCACTGGTCTGCATCCTCCCAGGTCGCTCGCTAAAATGTGACCTGGAAGAGCTAGACCGCAGGCAGGAACTGGAAATGACTGACTGGGGGGGAACAAAATGGGGGGAAATCCAAGAAGAAGAAGAAGAGACAAAGAGAGTGAAAGAGAGGGCCGATCCCAGCAGAGTCAGAAAGTCAGCGGAGCAAACCGAGAACCTCTCCACAGTTCCATAGGCTTGAGGGCCTTCTCTCTCCCTTAGGGCCCTCGATGCCTGACACCCGCTGAAGCTCATCGGCTCACTGCAACAGCCCTTCAGCTGAGGAGAGGGATTTTTATGTTTAGAATGCATGTTGAGAATGCATGTTTGTCTCAGAAGACTTGTTAATGATTTTGTGTGTGTGTGTGTGTGTGTGTGTGTGTGTGTGTGTGTGTGTGTGTGTGTGTGTGTGTGTGTGTGTGTGTGTGTGTGTGTGTGTTTGTTCTTTTGTTTGTTTGTGTGTGTGTGTCTGTTTATTTGTTTGTATCGAGCTATGTGCCTTTGGTCCAGTGAATGACGGGACCCTTGTGCTGTCGTGGTCTGCAATTATCCTACAATCGTCCCGCACACTCATCCTGATGTGAGTGAAATGAGGGAATTTGGGGTCGGTCTGTATTGTCTGTGTTAAAGCAGATGGGGAGGGGGGGGGGGGGGGGGGTGATTCAGGGGACTCAATCCAATCAGTGAGACGACACTTCCGAGGTTCGAGACATTTTCTCATTGCCCTGTCAGATGCATACCAATTCGCTTCACCTTACAGGAAGGACAAATGCACCTTATTCTCCTCCCTCCCTCTCTCCTTTTCTCTCTGTCTTTCTCTCTCTCTGTTTAATCACCCTTTCTCTCTCATCTCTTTCTCTATGTCTCTCAGCCCCTCCCTGTCTAACTGACTCTCTCTCTCCTTTTCTCTGTCTGTGTCTTTATCTCTGTTTAATCACACTTTCTCTCATCTCTCTCATTCTCTCTCTCAATCTCTCTTCCTCTCTCTCCCCCCCTCTCTCTCTGTCTGTCCCTCTCTCTCTCTCCATCTCAATCCTTCTTTTTCTCTCTCTCCCTCTCTGTCCCTCTCTCTGTCCCTCTGTCTCTCTTTCTCCCTCTCTCTCTTCTTCTCTCTGTCTTTCTCTCTCCATCTCTCTTCAACTCTGTCTCTCTCTCTCTCCCTCTCTCCCTCCCTCCCTCTCTGCAGGCCCCTCTTCTCCTCTTCTCACCCCGTGGTGATGGATGCTCCATTCTCGGACTCTTTGGTCGCTCCACTGACAGTGAATTAATCTCGTCCCCTTGTTAGCTCTCTCTGTTCGCCGCCAGTCTATCCAGAACAAACATTCAGAGGGAAAATATCCCATGGTCATGCCCATCATGTGTGCCGCATTATCTCTCCTGTTTTTTCCTGTTTCCGACAATAGTAACACTGAGACCAAAGTGTAAAGTAGCAAAAGGCAAATCTAATGTGTGTCCAACGCAGCCCTGACCTTATCTGTATCTGTATGTGTGTGTGTGTGTGTGTGTGTGTGTGTGTGTGTGTGTGTGTGTGTGTGTGTGTGTGTATGTGTGTGTGTGTGTGTGTGTGCACGCATGCATTTGCACACACTCATGTGGGTGTTTATGTGTTCAAGTATGAAGGGGAGGGGGACTTTCTTAGTGACATCACTATCAGGGAGGATCCAAATGGACAGGAAAGTCAATTAGAGTTTAACTGAGTTTACCAGCTGGAGAGAGTGAGGAAGATAGAGAGAGAGAGAGAGAGAGAGAGGAAAAAGGGGAGGAGAGTGAAAGAGAAGGAGAGCTCAATAGAGTGGAAAGCAGAGAAGCAGTTACAAAGTCTGACGGACTGAAGGGAATTTTGCCGGTGAGCGACAAACTTCAAACTTCTACAGTTCTTCATCTCCTCCAGTGTTCTACCTCTCTTCCTCTCCTCCGGTCTTCCTGGGGTGCTTCTTCTGCCGTTCTCTTGGAGTCAGGCTTGGAGCGGGGAGGAGGTGAGGGAGGAGCGGGCTCTCGTGGGCCACAGGGAGTCGGAGCTCTGAATAGGAGAGCAGGATGAGAGTGTGAGGACCCTGGTTGACCACGTCCTCATCTCCCTGCAACCCAGCATGGAGTGGAGGGTTAGGCTGCCGGCAACCTCTCACACACGCGCTGACTGAGGAAGGGAAAGAGAGAGAGAGAGAGAGAGAGAGAGAGAGAGGGAACCAGGTTCTCAGGAGAGCGCGGGAAGACGAGGGTCTGTAACACTGGAGCTAACTGACAAACCATGGACTCTGCACACCTCTCACCTCACCTGGACGTGAGTACCTCATACACACACACACACACACACACACACACAACTCTCACTCTTGGCACCGTTTGTGGTCTAAGTCCATATGTAAAAACACTGATCATACATCATACACTCATTCTGACAGCCCCTCTTTCATCAGACTCGGAGGCTGTCGGTATGGCATGTTTATTCTGCATCACGTTACACCTCCGCTCCGTTTCCTGCCGTTTCCATGGCCATCCTGATGGCCCGTTGCGTCCGTGCTGAAAACCCCGCGTGTGCTGCTCATGGACTGTGCCCGGCACAAGGCTCACGTCCCGCACGTGAACACAACGCCCCTGCCAACCAGGGGAGTCGGGCGGTGGTTGGGGAGTGGGCATGGGTGACACACGGCACACGGCTGCCTCGCTCTCCGGCTGCCTGTCAAAGGGCAAAGGTGAATGTTTAAGAGTTGTGCCTGGCACAATGGGACACTGGGAAAAGAAATAAACACACTGGAAAAGAGATCATTGCACATGTAGGAAGGCACACAGAGTCCCAGGGAGTTTTCCCACTGCTTGCAAACATCAAGGCCACATGTGTGGTAGTCACAGGGTATGTCACGGCATGTGTCTTTGATAAAAATAATATTGTAAAATTATGCTAAAGCTACAAGCTTGGCGTAATGTTTTTTTTGTGCAACTGTGAAGGCATATTTTAAAAAAGGTAAACCTTCCTGAATACTCTAGTGATATATATGACAGTGCTTTATTACAGGATCAACTGAGCACTGATTGGTCTGTCTGGCTGTGAGAGCTCCAATCATGCTGAGCACATGTTCCTGTGAGCCAATGTCTAGTCTCGTCTACTCCACTCATCCTTAGGGATCTTTTTAGTCTACTCTGAGCTGAACCTTGGCACATACCTCTCTCTCTCTCTCTCTCTCTCTCTCTCTCTCTCTCTCTCTCTCTCTCTCTCTCTCTCTCTCTCTCTGTCTCTGTCTCTGTCTCTGTCTCTCTGGTCTGAGTAAGGGTGTTGTACTTGTCTGGCTGTGTTTGAATCTGTGTGTGTGTGTGTGTGTGTGTGTGTGTGTGTGTGTGTGTGTGTGCGTGTGTGCGTGTGTGTGTGTGTGAAACATTTTTATAGAGTGGTCAGAGGTTTTGAATTTTCTCAATGCTGTGTGACATACAGGAGGCAGGCAGGTCTGTATCATTAGCTCCTAATCGTTCCAGCTGCTCTAAATTACAGCAGTGTGTTAATACACTCCAATACAACCACCCTCAAGGCTCCCGGGTGTATTTGCCTAAAGATTTCATCTGCTTAATGCACAGGGCTAGACACAGGCTTCCCTCTGTCTGCTCCTCCATCTGCAAGTTCTTCTATGCCCACACATATGAGAACTGTAGTAAACTGTAGGAACTGTGTGTATATGTGTTGTACACAATGATGCATTTTTCACAAGGACTTTTCTGCAGTTTTAGCATGTGTTATTTTAAAAGAAAGTGAGAGAATGGAGAGAATGAAAGGAAAGGGAGTGAGAGAGAGAGAGAGGGAGTCGGAGAGAGAGTGAGTGAGAGAGAGAGAGAGGGAGTCAGAGAGAAAGTGAGTGAAGGAGAGGAGAGGGAGTAAGAGAGAGGGAGTGACGAAGTGAGAGAGAGACTGATAAGGGGTGTTAGAGAGATGGAGAGAGGGAGTGAGAGAGGAGAGAGGGAGTGAGAGAGGGAGTGAGAGAGGATAGAGGGAGGGAGAGAGGGAGTGAGAGAGAAGTGGTCGAAGGAAAGAAAGAGGGGAAGAACAACAGGAAGTACGAGGAACCCAGGGACCAAGTGTAACATGAAGACAGTGGCAGAGGATAAATCAGCACAGAACATAGAAAAGCTTGCAGTCCCTATAGTCCAGAACCCTGCATCTCTCTCTCTCTCTCACACACACACACACACACACACACACACACACACATTCACCTGAAGCACAGGCACACACCTGAGCCCTTGGCGATTACAAAGTACTGACCTAATCCACACAAAAGCCAGGATACAACAAATGTGTGTGTGTGTGTGTGTGTGTGTGTGTGTGTGTGTGTGTGTGTGTGTGTGTGTGTGTCACTAGCAAGAGTGCCCTTTTGAACAATGATATATCCATTCTAGTCAAAGGAAAATGGCCAACAGGAAGGAGAAAGATAAGGTAAAAGACAAACAGAGATAGAGAAAGAGAGAGAGGAAACAAAGAGTAGAGGGGGAGAGAGAGAGAAGGAGAGAGAGAAAGAATGAGAGAGAGAGAGAAAAGAAGGAGAGAGAGAGAGAGAGAGAGAGAGAGAGAGGGAGAGGGAGTAAATAGCAAATTTTTCATATTCCATGTTCCAACTTGAAGGTCATAAGGTCACATCACCGTAGCAATGGCACGAGCCTGCCTCTCAGTGTCTGCTGGGGTTTTCCTGCCGTCTGCTTCAGGGTCAGCCTGGAATCTAATAACCCTTCCACAACCTGCCCCTGATTACTGCCCCCTCCCAAGAGGAAGCGGCAAAATGGTACCAATCCGAGAACCCAATCACAGCCCAGACACCCTGACACTTGCCGAAAACAAACACACAAAAGGGTCATCGGGGATAAAGGAAATTACAGCTATAACCACAACTACAGCTACAGATACAGCTACAGCTACAACTACAGCTACAGCCATAGCTAAAGTTTCAACTACAGTTACAGTAGCCAGTTTAGTCTTGGCGATGAGCTTCCAGGAGGGAGATAGAGAGAGAGACTGCAGTAGAAATTCTCTTACCCTACACTGCCCTGGGGTCTCAGATCTGCCCCCACCCAGACACCAGCACTATGGTGACCCACGTCCCTACTGCCATCTTGTCATGTTTCACAGTTCATTGAGAAGTGACAGATAAAGAGCACACAACCTATTATACTGGTTACGGGGCCAACTGGGACCTGTTCTCTGTAACCAGTTCAAATCAAGTGTGACTGTGTTAGAGATTTAAATATCGAAGCTGGAACATTTGAACAAGCTTTTGCTTCACACCCTAAAATACTGGATGGTACACACCTGTGGCATAAATTTGA
This sequence comes from Brachyhypopomus gauderio, assembly GCF_052324685.1. Classification (NCBI taxonomy): domain Eukaryota; kingdom Metazoa; phylum Chordata; class Actinopteri; order Gymnotiformes; family Hypopomidae; genus Brachyhypopomus; species Brachyhypopomus gauderio. The sequence continues at coordinate 32,941,195 of NC_135212.1, forward strand.
GTCTATATTTGAGAGTGAACGATGTTTCAAAAGTAACTTTATTCTGCATCTAACACCATGCCACAGTGCAGTCCAATCAGCAAGAAGATCAGCATAGCAGGTAGAGTGGCTGAAATTCTGTCTGAGAAAAGACTCTTTAAGTGTTTCTCAGAATGTTTACATGATAGCCTTAAATGTAAAACTACACCATTTAAATCTTCCACCAGAATCTTACGCTACACAGTCCACTGCGTAGACCATTGACGTTACAGGTTACTCTCATTTGTCAGTTAAATCAACAGGAGAGACATGAGTGTAATGAATTGGTCTAACAGGACACACGTAAAGCTATAAATCATCCAGTACGGGCATATCCTCCTTCTGTACTAATCATTCCCCCCCAGTGCTGTTTCTGTAGTTACTGTCATTTACAACAAATGCCGTTCAGTTTACAATAGAAACCCCATAATGCTGCTTTCTGGCTGTGTTTAACTTGCAAGACAAATATAGCAGTAAATCTATTGAAATAGTTCATATAGAAGATCGTGAGAGAGAATGTTGAATAAATGAGGAATCAAACAATTTTAACTCATATTTTACCACATCTCTTCTCAAAGCAGGTGATTAAAAAATTAATTAAAGGGCGCTTGATTTGTTATGTACAGTCCTACACCACAGAGAGAAGAAAAAGTGTGAACACCAACCAAATTTCTTGTTACTGAATAAAATCCATTTTAAATCAGACACAACCTGTCTCACTCTCTCCAGAGCCACAATGTTCCCCGCTAGCCTTCTGGTTCTGATGACCCTGCTGCTACCTCAAGCCTTGTCAGCTCACCAGGAGGGTTCCAGTGGTTCTGATGGGAACTTGGGCCCCGCGCTGGAGCCCAGTCTGGCCCAGACCATTCAGAACCTCCTGCTTAGCCGCCTGGGCCTCCAGTCTCATCCCGACCCCCGTCCAGGAGCCGTGGTGCCCCAGTATCTCCTGGACCTCTATCGCTTCCACACCCAGCAGTACCATCTCATAGATGATCCAGGCTTCACCTTCCCTACCCAGCATGCCCAAGGGGCCAACACCGCCCGCTCCTTCCACCACGCAGGTACAAGCTGTTAGGCATTCGATGTGTGATTGGTTTGGTCTCCACGGCAATGTAGCTCACTCTACGTGCAGTGCATTAATGTGTGGAATTGACTTTAACCTCCTCTGCTGCCAACGTGTACAATGAAAAAGCTGTTAAACGCACCGTTTGTTGTTGCAGACTTGGCTTTAGTGAAGAGATCTTGGGGTAGATTTTAAAAGCACTCCTGGAAAGTGACATGTAATTATGATTTAGTTACACCATTATGCCATTACCTGGGCCAATCAGATAGAATGTTTTTTTAATCAACATGTAATGTGACCAAGTACCAAGAACATGAACTAAACGCTGCAACACTGTCAAATTAAACTTTTCTTTCTTTCTCTGGCGTCTTCTGTCCTCCTTCTCTGTCTGTCACAGTGTCTTCAGATGTCCCTCCCTCTGACGAAAAGAAGGGCAGGGTACACATGGCATTCAACCTGTCCTCCATCCCGTCCTACGAGAACGTGGTCTCAGCAGAGCTGCGTGTCCTGTGTGGCGGAGGGGGTTCGGTGCCTCGTACTGTCAGCATCTATCTGCCTGGTAGCAACACTGACTCCCAACCCAAATTGCTCCATTCAAAACAGCTGACCAGAGAGCCTCAGTCTGGCGAGTCCTGGGAGGCCTTCCCCCTGGAGGGAGAAGTGTTTCAGAAGCTGTCTGATTGGTCCGGGAGTGTGTCCTTCATCTTGGAAGTGAACCCAGATAACAGCAGCCTGGAGGAAGTAGATGCAGAAGATCATTTGAGAGTGCGCAGGTCCGTGGGTCAGGACGAGCACAGCTGGACACGGCAGCGACCCCTGCTGGTCACTTACAGCCACGATGGGCGCAGCGAACCGCTCCTACCGCTCGGAAGGAGGACCCCCTGGAGCAGGAGGGCGGGGAACGGGGCAAGAAATGGCCGAGGTCAGGGGTCAGAGGCCGGCCAGCGCAGCAGGTGGGCGGAGAGGCGGGTGAAACGCAACGGGGGCAGGCGAGCGGCCAAGCTGAAGCGTCTCGCCCGTGCCCGCTGCCGCCGCCACCCGCTCTACGTGGACTTCCAGGATGTCGGGTGGAACAAGTGGATCGTGGCGCCGACGGGCTACGACGCCTTCTTCTGCCTGGGCGAGTGCCGTTTCCCGCTGGCCGACCACATGAACTCGACGAGCCACGCCATGGTGCAGACGCTGCTGAACTCTGTGAACGGGGCGACGGTGCCCCGTGCCTGCTGCGTGCCCACGGCCCTCAGCCCCATCGCCCTCCTCTACCTGGACCAGGATGAGCACGTGGTCCTGAAGAACTACCAGGACATGGTGGTGGAGGGCTGCGGCTGCCGGTAGCGAGGGGGAACGGAGCCATAACCAGGGGTGCTGGATGGTGGTGGAGGGGAGATCTAAGAGAGAGGAAGACAGAGAGACAGAAAGAAAGAAAGAAAGAAAGAAAGAAAGAAAGAAAAACATGTTCAAATCTCGTGAAGGAAATCCTTTGGAGCCCAGCGCCGACCTCCTGTCAACGTGTGAAGCTGTACGTGTCTGTATGTCGTGTCTTTGCGTAGTCGCTAATACTCTCCCTAGCGAGTCTCACGCCCTGCAAAATACCACCCACACACCCACATCCCTCCCCCCACCCCCGTCATGTGTGCAGCAATTGTGTCAGTATCAGTGTGTTTTCCCTGCCCCCTTTCGCACCCTTTCTCGACGTCAACAACGTGACGCCATGACAGAGACATCAAGCTTTTGCTAGCCTGTACTATGCTGGACGTAAAATAAGCAACATGTTGGGCTAATGCATTCTAAGAGTAGAGTGCTATTCTTCTCAACACAAATAATGTAAAAAGATGTACAAATATGGAAATCCAAGGTGGCTAACCACAGGAAACCCTGACACTTCGTCTGAGCAACTATTATGCTATTGTTTGAGTGTAGAAGTGTTATTATTTATGGTGACTTTTTATGTTAATTTACTTTGCAGTCAGATAAAAGTACACAGTTGCTAAACAATTTAACGTCTATGGTCTTAAAGTAAATATAATTTAAGAGAACATATATAAATATATATGTATATCTATTTAAGTAGCAAACAGTATGATGTATTTAATCTTTACAAATATTGCAGATATACATATCCCAAGGCCTCAGAAATACGGTGAAAATCATTCCAATTTGGTTGTATTTGTCTCTGTATTAAACTAATGTTAACTTCCTGATGTCAAGTTGTAAAACAATGTAAAACGTGAAGCCTCTGCACATAGACCATTCCTCTAGTGTTGCGTGTGTATTCATGTGTAACGGTTTTCCACGGAGTGCTGTGGAACGAACATTCCGCCATCATGCTAAGGTTGCACAGTTTGCGAAGCGATCATTTTGCTTGTCTGAAAAGTACACTAGTTCAAAACAAGAAAAAGAAAACCCATTGCTCCTTCTAGGACATGTTTTTCGGGTTATTGGATTGGTCTGATATTATTTCCTGGTTACAGTTTAACAGTGTGACACCTTCAACACCGACATATATGCAACAGTCTATGGAAAGTCTGATGTTGTCTGAAGATGTGAAATGTGTAAAAAATAATAATAATAATAATAATAAACAAAAAACTGATCAAGCACTCTAGGGATGGTTTGCAGAATCGTTCTCTTACACCCTGCACATTTAATTCCTGCTATGGAAGATGTGTCCTTGCCAGTTCTCCATCGTCTAGATGGATGTAGGTGGGTAAGCTGAACAGTGATCTCATTAACATACTGTATATGTGATGTACCAATAACATGAGACCCCCTGGCTGTCTACTGGTGAACACAACCTGTCTCAAAATGAGGCACATCATCTCTAACTCTTGTCATAAGCACTCAGAGTGGTACAAAGCCACTGGTCTGAGAACTGAAGCAGAACTTTACATCTGCTCTAAGAACGCTGAGATTAAATTGGTGTGTGAGTGTGTGTGTGTGTGTGTGTGTGTGTGTGTGTGTGTGTGTGTGTGTGTGTGTGTGTGTGTGTGTGTCTTTGGGGGTGGGGGGGTGGGGTCTGTAATGTAGGAGATGGTAAGACAGACAGCTCATCGACTAAATGTAGCACACCTACTCAGTTCCTGCAATGTGTCTGAGGTCCGTCTCTGTCTTCCCTTTCTCTTTTCACCCTTCTCTCTGTCTCTCTTTCAATCAATCAATCAATCAAATTTTATTTATATAGCGCTTTTTACAACAGTTGTTGTCACAAAGCAGCTTTACAAGTGCCGAGTCCTAGCCCCCAGTGAGCAAGCCAAAGGCGACAGTGGCAAGGAAAAACTCCCTAGTTTTTTGCATGAGGAAGAAACCTTGAGAGGAACCAAGACTCAGGGGGGGAACCCATCCTCCTCTGGCCGACACCGGTCACCATGACAACAACAACAATATAGACAGAATGTAGACAGAATGTAAAAGATGCAATAATGTCAATTTAGACAGAATATAAAAGATGTAATAATGTCCATCATGGTGTAGGCATCCGGTTAGGCAGGAGGTGGCCGGCCAGGATGGATCGCTTGTCTCTCCTCATCTCATTATTCCTCAAGCAGGCGGGCAGCCATGTGGAGAAATGAAACAGGGAAAATTAGCTCTGTATGAGGACATATACAGGACAGGTAAAATTATAAACATTTCTGGAGTGTGGCAGCAACTCCGGCACTAAGTTAAATTATTACAGCCTAGCTAAAAAAAAAAGGCAGAACCAGAAGGTAACATAGGCTTGGGGGCATTCTGAGACAATGGCATCCGTCCACTGCACTGTCAACAACTTGAGTGACCACGAGCAGTGACAGGATGACAGCACCAGCACCCCAGTCTACCATAAAACCCTTCATCTATGAACCCCTGGATCTGTACCTTTATCTAAGGGGGATATTAATTATCAAACGCTAGACTAAATAAGTGGGTTTTCAACCTAGATTTAAAGATTGTGACTGTGTCAGAGTCCCGGACACATTTAGGAAGATTATTCCAAAGCTGGGGGGCCTTATAAGAAAAGGCTCTTCCCCCTGCTGTTACCTTGTTAATTTGTGGAACTAATAACAGACCAGCACCCTGTGATCTTAGTTGACGTGGGGGTTCATAGTAGGAAATAAGTTCCTGGAGGTATTCAGGAGCAAGCCCGTGTAGTACTTTATATGCTAATAATAGAATTTTAAAATCAATACGAAATTTAACTGGGAGCCAATGCAGGGCTGATAGGACTGGTCTAATATGCTGAAATTTTCTAGTTCTGGTCAGAACTCTAGCTGCGGCATTTTGAACTACTTGAAGTTTATTTAGATTCCTATTTGAACATCCTGACAGTAGTGAATTGCAGTAGTCTAGTCTAGAGCTAACAAATGCGTGCACCAATTTTTCTGCATCATCCTGTGATAATGCATTTCTTAATTTGGCAATGTTGCGGAGATGTAGAAAAGCTATCCTAGTAGTATTATCTATATATTTATCAAATGATAGGTCAGAGTCGAGTATGATGCCTAGGTTTTTGGCTACTGTGCCAGGTGTAATGGGATAGTCTGCAAGATTAAGCATTAAATTTGGAATTTTCTGTCTTGCGGCCTTAGGGCCCACAAGGAGAACTTCTGTTTTGTCCTCATTTAATTGTAGGAAGTTTAGAGACATCCAGCATTTAATATCTCTTACACAGGCCTCAATTTTTCCTAAACTGAGTTTGTCATCGGGTTTGGCTGATATGTAAAGTTGAGTGTCATCCGCATAGCAGTGAAAATTGACACCATGTTTGTTTATAACTGTGCCCAATGGTAGCATATATAATGTAAATAATAGTGGTCCTAAGATGGAGCCTTGCGGGACCCCATATTTAACCATTGTACGTTTGGATGAAATATTATTGAGCTCTACAAACTGATAGCGATTTGTTAAGTAAGACTGAAACCATGAAAGGGCTGTGCCTGAGACTCCAACCCAGCGTTCTAACCTTTCTAGCAAGATCCTATGATCAATTGTGTCGAAAGCTGCACTAAGATCAAGAAGCACTAACAGTGATACATAGCCTTGATCTGATGCAAGGAGGAGATCATTTGTTACTTTAACTAATGCTGTTTCAGTACTGTGATGGGGCCTAAAACCAGATTGGAACTTTTCAAATGTGTTATTCCTATGCAGATATAGGCATAATTGCTGGGCAACAGCTTTTTCTATGATCTTAGATATAAATGATGTGTTTGAAATGGGTCTATAATTAGATAGCACAGTCGGATCAAGATTTGGTTTCTTGATCAGAGGTTTGATAATTGCTAATTTACATGATTTGGGCATGTGACCTATTGTAATGGATGAGTTAACTATAGTTAGAAGAGGTTCAGTTACAGCTGGTAATACCTCTTTTAATAACTTTGAGGGAACCGAGTCTAATGTGCAGGTAGTACAATTTAAGGAAGAAATTATTTTCTCTAATTCTGATTTTGGGAGTGGATGAAAAGCATCAAGTTTTTCTCCCGGTATGTAATTTAAATCAATATCAACCAAACCAGATGACATACCAGTTGTATTGCTAATAAAGGGTTTTATATTTTGTCTAATATTCTCTATTTTATTCTCTGTCTTTCTTTCTCGCTATCTGTCTCTCTCTGTCTCTTTCTCTGTCCATCAGCAGTGTCTGTCTCTCGTCTGTCAGAGGCCATGACTGTTGGTGGCAAGAGTGCAAGCCACACACACATGTATCTGTGTGTGTGTGTGTGTGTGTGTGTGTGTGTGTGTGTGTGTGTGTGTGTGTGTGTGTGTGTGCGCGCGTGAGTGAGTGTAGAGAGTCCTATTTTTTTCCAGATGCATCCAGAAGTTGCAAACTTCAGCAGAAGACTTATGGACCATTGCTTCATGTCACTCCTCACTAGCTGTCATTAGCTCAATATCACTCCCTGCTGAGTGTGTGTGTGTGTGTGTGTGTGTGTGTGTGTGTGTGTGTGTGTGTGTGTGAGTGTGTGTGTGTGTGTGTGTGTGTGTGTGTGTGTGTGTGTGTGTGTGTGTGTGTGTGTGTGTGTGTGTGTGTGTGTGTGTGTGTATGTTCCCACCTATCTCCTCTGATAGACTGCATGGCCTGTCCAGGTGGAAGTTCAACAGGAGGAGCAGTGCAAGCACCAAGCAGAATAAGAACATCTGTTCACAAGAGTCTTTAAGAAGCCCAGATCACGTGTTAGACGGAAGATCACCTTTGACCTTCTGACCCCTCCCCACCCTCTGTTAGAGCACTGATAGGGTTGGCTTATCTTGTCAGGTGCGTGAGCTGGATTGGCCTTTGGGGTGGATAGCACTTGCCTTGACCCACTGAAATGTACAGTGCCCCCCACCATAAATCCAGCATGTCTATACAAGCTCCAGGTGCACAGGGACAGAGCTGGATTCCCTTAAACTGCATTCCAAGATTGGTGGTCTGTGGTTTTATTCATTGCAGTTTTATCACTGATTTTCATACACAGTGAATAGATCAAGTGTTTTGGATGCAAACAGGTAGAACATATTATCAGTGACATTAATGAATTAACAAATACATTTGATTAAGAAGCTTAGAAGAAATGTTTCTAAATAACAAAGTGGGGCTAAAACATTAGAATACCATAATGTTCGGTTTGGGGTTTTGTTATTATTGCAGAAAACCACACACAATGAGAAATATGGTAAATCCATTTTTTGGGAGTTCCCCAATTGGACCCTTAATGATTGACAAGTTCAAGAACAGCCCAGACACCTTTTCTTCTGCTTAAGCCCACCCCCCATCTCATACTCTGGGGGAAAGTACTTCCTGTGGTTATACAGCACATCAGGAACTCTGCTTCTTCTGAGTAGTGCACAATATCCAGCAACCCTTTGACCTCTTAAACTCATTTTAGACGTTAAAAAAAACATCAAAAAGGACAGTCAATTAAGTCCTTATAGGCTCTTATATGACCTTTAAAAATTTTTTATGAGTTTAGCATGAACAAACATTTTAAAATATAAACTATTTGGCACCTTTCTTGTCTGTAATGTAATGTAAATGACATCATATTGATGACCTATGTTGTTTTGGGTTGAACTACATAGTTAAGAAAATCACAACAACAGTTATAGAAGCAATGAAGTGTCAGATCTCTTCAAATGAATGGGATGCTAATTTATATTAACAGAAATTAGAGATATATTGGAGTCTTGTTTTTGACGCATTCACACTAAGACTCAGTACTCCCTGGTTGACTGGCCACAGAAACACCTCTCTCTCCCTCTCTCCTTCTCCTTCTCCCTCTCTCTCTATCTCTCCCTCTCTCACACTCTCTCCCTGTCTCTCTCTTTGTGTCTCTACCTCTCTCTCTCCCTCCGTCCCTCTATCTCTCTCTGTCCCGCTCTCTTTCTCTCTCTCTCTCTACACAGGATGATAAATGATGTTTTTACAGGTGTCTCACGATGCGGATGCTGTCCCTGCTTGGCTGGAAATCGCATTCATTCATCCCTCCTCCTCCCCACTTCTCTCTTTTTCTCCCTCTCTCCCTCTCTCCCTCTCTCTCAGCTTAGGCCTTCCTGCAGTCACACATACGGATATATATCTGTGCACGTATGCTCCCACTGATGAATGCGGGGCACGCTCTTTAAGTCCAGTTTGCCCACAGCTACTGGACATGACGTGCTGATTTGTCCATAATGTCCAAAGGGCTAAATGTCTCCGGAACATTCCCCGTCTCTCCGGCAGTCCTTGTGAGGGTAGTGGGAGATGGGCAGAGAGGCACTGACCCCACGCAAAGCTTCACGCTCAGTCAGACGGGGTCCTCGTACCCTCACAACCACCATCCAGACACACACACTCCCCTGCCACCGTTCGAGGAGAGATAGAGGGAGGCTGAGAGGAATGAAAGAGAAATAGAGAGACAGAAGGAGACAGAAATGAGCAGAGAGAGAGAGAGAAAGGTGAGAAGGAGTTAGAGAGAAAAACAGAAAAAGAGAGGGGGGGGGGAGAGAGACCTGTAGAGAGAGAGAGAGAGAGACAGAGAGAGAAGAGAGAGATCTGGAGAGAGAGGGGGAAGAAGGGAAGGAGGGAGAGAGGGGGGAAAGAGAGGGAGGAAGCAGCAGCTGCTCAGGCGTTCACTCCTCCTTCATTACTCCTTCTCCATCACTCCTTCTCCAGATGTTATGAAGCACTCAGCGGAACGGAGGGCAGGAAAGGGGGAGTGGCTCTGCCGAGATGGAATCATCGTAGAACATATTTTACTGCTCTCACATTCAACGTGCTGTGTGGATGGGGACCCAGCAGTCAATAGCAACGGTGTCCAGAACGTCTGCTCTGAAAACACAAACACACCATGTCGTGCTCCAAACACAGGTTCTGTTCATTAAGCCTTCTGTCAACTGCAGTAACTGGGCGTAGCACTGTGTTTTATTTCTCTTTTACTGCCTGTTGCTTTTTTGATAGGTCCCATGAAAATGAGACAGTAGATCAAACAGAGCTTATTAAATGTGGATGGATGACACGGCTGAAGATGCCACTGATATCTGAAATGCCTGAGAACCTGAGGCTATCGGTGGTCATGCAGACTTTGGACGTGGTCTGTCACTAACTCTTTGGTCCCCCTGTCCACCTCGTCTGGGTGGTCCCTGGACACCCTGCTGGGCTTGGACTGGACGGAGACAATCGGCTGTCCAACAACACATACTGCCTCTGCGTCTGCAAGAGTTCTCGTTTCAATACGGCTACTGTGTTACGCAGACTACCCAATTCCTCTCCGGCAAAAGGCTCAGAGAAGGAGCAAACGGATATTGAAACTTTCTTTTGAAGTGTAGCTTTTGATTGGGACTCCGGGCGGGGGGAGGGGAGGGGGGGTGTTCCAGGTTGCCACAGGAAAGCATCTGGATGGGTGAACGAAAAGCAAGAGAGCGCAGAAGCAAAACGAGCAGGCCAAAGAACGCCACGAGGAGAAACGGGAGTCCATCCACCGTGATGGATGTCCACCCAGGGTGCCATTACAGAGACCTGTACGGCAAGCTTACATCTGACCTCCCCATCCAACCACGCGCCTAAGAGTGACCCTGACCCTAACCCTTGACCCCGCCGCTCTCTCTCCGTCTCGCCCTTCTCCAAGAGAACAGCGCCTCACTCCGCTCATAGCATTCACAGTGCGACACCCCCCCCCCCCCCCCCCCCCCCACACACACACACACCCAGAACCTCATGGCCACTTGCAGTAAGATGATTCTGTGTAGCAGGACACTACGTCGCAGGACGCTGCCGCTCAGGACATCCTGCACATTAATTTCATCCCTTCCAAAAGAACCAGGAGAGAGAAAGAGAGAAAAACGGAGAGGAGGAGAAGGAAGGGGGATCACAGGCCTGGCAGAAAGATTAGATTAGCACTTTTAAAACATCTGCGGATTCGTCCGGCCTGAGCTACTGCGTTCCAACAGATTACTACTGTATCCCACAATTCCTCAACCAACCTCACCCCACCCCCTTTTCCTGATTTTTGTCTGATCTATCCGTCCATCGTTTTGAACCTCTCGATGTTGGAAAATAAGTCGGGGATCTGGCACTGCAGTGAGTCGTTTCTTTTAAGAACCCTAACAATTGTTAACATTGATGCTGCTCAGAATGGATGGGAAACATTAGGAATCGTAATGATTCACAATCAAAATAATGATGACCGTGACTTACCACAAGGGCTTTGGCCTTCATGAGTCACATGGGTGACCGAAACACGACTCCCTGAGCAAACAGCGGGCCGGAATCACAGTTCCACTCGGGTCACAAGACCTGTGAGTCTTCACACTCATTCATAAGGGGGTGCTGTTAGCATTCATACCCCAAGTTTAAGGCTGCTGGAGACTCAAGATAGCCCCTTAAAGATGTGATAATGTGTCGTGGTGCATTAAAGTTCTGGCAAAAACATCTTGAGTTGCAGGTGCCTCTCATAAACATCTTTATTCTTTCACACGTGCGCCTCAAGATGTTTCCTGCAGTGTAGGTGTGTGTGAGGGGGAAGGTGTGTCTTAACTACAGTTCCATACTCTGAAGCACATACACATACGCACGCACATGCACGCACGCACGCACGCACGCACGCACGCACGCACGCACGCACACACACACACACACACACACACACACACAACGTCTCTGGAGGTGTGCTAGCTGAGATTGAGCTGTGTGAATTTCTACTTGATGAGTCCTGGGATGCAGGGAAGGACCTTTCTGTTTATGGAGGCCAACATTAATTCATGACTTCTGCCGCAACTTCCCAGCAAATAATTTAGAGACTTTTTGAAATAACTTTTTATCCACCGGAGATTCTCTATATCTGCGTTTATGTTTGAGCCTTGCCAAGCTTCTTAAAAAGGCTTCATGCACACATTGTTCACAGTGGTTTTGGATGGAGCATAATGTATCTTCTTTCCTGATGGAGGATGCTTGGGAATCCAAGCGGAAAACCAGTTGGCAGGGAAAAGATCAAGGAAAGACTGGGAAGAACAGAATTCACACGAAGCTCACCTTAAAGTCATACTGGGAACATGAAGCTTACATTATAGTCATACTGGGAACACAAAGCTCACCTTAAAGTCATACTGGGAACATGAGGCTTACATTGTAGTCATACTGGGAACACGAAGCTCACCTTATAGTCATACTGGGGACATGCTAGGACTTCACCTCTTAATTCAGCATGAAAAAACACACCTCAGGTGTCACAGGTGAGATGTCTTTCTCAACATGGTAAATGGCACTCGTCCGCCTGCAGAAACCTCATAGTGTAGGCTGTAGTTGCGGTCTCCTTTCCCAACACATATGAGCCATACGTGCATACCCACCGCCAACGTCAGGGACACGGGGCGTGACAGCGAGGAGGAGACGACAGAGGGTTGGGGGTTGGGGGCGGCACGCAGGTGGGGAGCTGGCCGCAGACACGTAGGCATCCAAGGGGTCCAAGGAACCACACTGAGAACCGGAAGTTTCTGGAACCCGGGCGTCTTGCTCTGCTGCCGGTGGAGAAAGAGTGAATCTGAGTTCCTGTTTTTGCTATCAAAATAAATAAGTTGATTGATGAGCACACCGGCAGCGTCGTCGGTTTTTCCTCCACAAGGTACATCTCTGTACCGCAGGCTTCAGCAAACGCGTTTTGAACACTGATTTACTAGTATCTGCTGCCGTGAGTGTGCTAAATCGGGGCCTGAATGGGGCCAACCGAAGTCCTGCAGTCACTTCATGAAATCAGAGCTATAAAAAGGCACTGACAGGCGATGTAGGTCTACATCGGGCTGGTCCACCTCTGTGTCCTCAACCGCAGCTCCCGCAAAGCCTCCTACATGGGCAGTGGATCAGAACAAAAAGTGATATGTTTCACCCGGGCAAAGCCATGCTGACATTGGAATCAGACAGCAGACTTGATAATAAAAAGATTATTACAGCTTTTTGGGTTTTACGGGGAAGGTTTAAAACTGCGGAACACGATGCCAGTGTGTACAGTTTAAAAGGCTGCGCAAAAGAGGAAAACAAAGCTACATTTCCTGACCTCGCGCCATCTGACAGGAAATGACATCAAGTGATAACAATTGTGTGGAGAATTGCAACTGTGCTCACATCAGAATAGACGAGTTGGTGTAAAGTCATTAACCTCACTAAATGTCTTATTTGGACCATTACAATGATACAAATATTCACATCTTATTCACAAAAAACACACATATTCATTAGAGAAAAGTCTAGTCTGAGCAGAACAAGATAAAGGACTTTGGCCAAGAACTGATCGAAACAAAGGTGTCAGAGTCAACACAACAGGCCCACGTTTCCAGTGTTTAAGTTGTGTCTGTGGCAGCCTGAAGTTTGACCAAGAGGGGACCAACAGTAGACTAATCAGCAAACCCTCGGATGGCTAAAACAACAGAACTATAAGATAAATGTCAGGAGATCTAGTGCCACAATGACAAAACCAAATCAGTACAGATATTATCCAGGCCAGAGAACTACTCACACACACACACACACACACACACACACACACACACACACACACACACACACTCACACACACAAACACATGCACACCCTCACATACAAGCTATGGCTCTTTTTCATGTATGTATCCCTTTAACTCTCTCTCTCTCTCTCACACACACACACACACACACACAGATGCGGCCTGCAGTCCTTGGGCTGTCAGAGAGCCCAGGTCACCCTGGCAGCTATTTGTGAACACGGGACAGGCAGAGACATAAGCCATGCATCGGTGGGGGAGTGGGTGACTACCCCCGTTACCACGGTGACCTGGGACGTTTGGCGGAAACAGCCGCGCCGCCGAAAGTAGTCGCGCAGGACTTCCCGTCTGACCCGTCTTCTCTTCCTCTCTCGTGCTCTCCGTTGGGCGGACCACCTGGGAGAAGAAACCCGCCGTAGAAACACTGCACCTCCAGCTCATAGCAACCGAAACAAACTGTGTAGAGCAAGCCCTCTCTGTCTCTGTGAGTTATGCATGAGAAAACCCCCTACCCCTTGTTCTACTGTACATTGGTACACTGTACACATACAGAGCAAAAAAATAAAAACATGTACCAGACATTCTGTGAAAATCAAAGAAATCTGTCAGCAAACAGTGACATCTGTGACATCAAATCTGTCAAACTTGTCAAATCTGTCATAACCCGTTAGACATTCTCAACTTTGAGAAGTTTGTTAGTCTGCAGTTGCGTTGCCTACCATCAGTAGTTGCAGTTGATCTAATACAGCAGACATGGATGTCAGTTACAAAAACTTTAATGATAAAAGCATGAGCAATCCAGGTACTACTGTTATGTTAAATAGAGTTAAATGAAACTTGATTTAAACAGCAAACAAGAACTCCCTTTTGGACCAGCCCACGTCCTCCGGAGGCTTAGACAGACAGAAGATCTCACGGAGGCGCTATAGTCACATCAGTGTTAAGTGGGTGGGGCTTTGGGGAGGGGGGGGGTCATGCACTGATGCATCCCACCCCCATCACTCTCAAACGACTCTCTGGATGAAGACGGAGGCCAGGACACAAACAGCTGCCGTGCCGTTCATCCTCGGACCGCTCTTTCCCAGAAAAGCCGGCGAGGACACAGGAAGAGCTCTGCAACGCTTCCAAGATTGAACGCTTAAAAAGGATCCCAGTTAGCAGATGGCTGGTGGGTGGAGTTTTGCAGATAGGGGGCGGGGGTTAGCAGGGAGGGGCGGAGTTTAGTAGGGATGGGTGGGATTTGGTATGGATGGGGCAGGGATTAGCAAGTAAGGTGTGAAGCTTAGCAGGTGACAGACAGGGGAGAACCTCTGGGGAAGCTGGACAGCAGTGAGAGGGGAAGGGAGATTAGACACTAAAAGTGAGAGAGAGACCAGGAGAGGCACAGATAAAACAGATGGCAGAGCGGCTGGGGGTCGAAGAGCACAGGTGGAATGGATGGACAGACATGCGGCAGGAGGGAAGGAGACAAAAGAGCCGGTGCCTCCCCTCTGAGGAAGTGGCGGAGGAAGCGGCCGCGTGCAGGCCGCCCCCGCCAGTCCCCACACACAGGTGCTTAGCGACAGATCAAATCCGCACACCCCTGTTATACGTCCCCTGCTCCCTGCCCAGACTGCTACGGAGGCTTGCTTGGTGTTTAAGCAGGAGAAGCCCTGTTTTGATTGGAAAACCGTGCGTCCATGTGGAAGCCATCAGAGCAAGGCCCGCCGGCTTGAATCCACTCCAATCCCCCACCCCCACCCCCACCCCCCAGCCCCGTCACCCCCGCGCCGTACGAGGGCTGCGGGCTTCCTGTTTCCTGTCCGCCCGACAGCGTCCCCAGAAACGCTGGAGGAAGAGGAGAGTGCCTGGAGAGAACTCGAGGAACGGCCCTGCCCCGCTATTGGCCGAAACCGGACCGCCGCAGCTTGGAGACTTCCTGTGGCGGTTTTCTCACGCTGCCACTCGCCACGCAGTCGCACGGAAAGGCGACAGGGCCCAAAGGGACGGCTCTCATGGGTCAGAAGCCCGCCTACAGGGAGGCCCAGCATGTGTTATCAGGTCCCACAGGTGTGATTGATGTCTGTGTTTTGTAGCCTTATACACAGAGTCCTGCATTTAAAGAGCTGGCACCGTTTTCTGATTAGCTTTCAGGCATGGATACTGTGTTTGTTTACTTATAACTATGGCAACATAAATTAGTGGATGTTCCATTTGTATGTAGAAAATAATAATTTCCTCTGTCTGAATACAATTTGGCATGATGAACTCTGACTGTTTTATGTATACGATTAGTCTGTTGCTTACAGGCATTTTGTGTTTTCCTGCATGCATGTCAAATTCTTTATTTAGGACACTTATGTATACACATGCAGTGGCAATTGAGCTCCGACTTGTTTGTTTATAAACTCTTTAGGGTTGTTGATCTTGAGATGAACCCGAAGCTCCGCCCCAAAGCCCCGTATCCTTCCACCTTCTATGACTGTGTTACGGTGAAATGGTTCTCTGCACACTAACTGGCCAATGAAACTGGCTCATCACATCCGTCGCGATTTCCTTGGATCAAGAAATAAAGCCCCACTCAAAAACCACAGGATTCTTTCGCATGCATGAATCATGAGTTGGGACGCCTGAAACCGATCAAAACCCTAATGCAGCTTGATGCAAACCATTGAGCGTCAAGTTCATTTTTTGAATCAACATCAGGCTTTCCGGACATCAGGTAGGTCAGGTCAGGGGGGATGGGCCTTTGGAACAGGCCCAGGGTCAGCGTAGAGGAGCCAAAAGGCTAAAAGGAAGGCAACCTCCTTCGATGCATCTCTCACGCTGGCCACCACGGCGTTTCCCGCTGTGTGAAAAACATCAGCGATCAACTCTTGGATTCAGTTTATTTAGAAGATTCATTTCTGCCCAGGGAGTTAACGGCAGCTTCCCGAGTCGCAGCCCGATGTCCCCATAAAACAAAGTGTAGCGTGCAAGAAATAGAGCAGGCGCAAAGCAAAAGGTGAAGTCCTGCAGGTCTCCACATTTGTGGATTTACAGCCATTCAGAGGGACGGGTGCAGGGGGCCCTCCTGACAGTGGGAGAGGGGACACCAGAACACCTTGAGACGACGAGTGGTCAAATGCACCTGTCTCACACACACATGAGAAGACACGCATACACACGCAGACACACGCAGACACACAGAGAAACAACTAAGACAAGCAGACAGGTGGTCCAAGGACTTCTGAACAGAACAGAATGTGTCTTGCTTCAAAAGCATAAAGGTCCATCGAACCAAAACCAGACATTTTTCAGACATTCTTATTTATTTGATGGAAGGCATGTTGGCTAGACATGGATATACGTTCTCAAAACCTCCAGCATACATCAATGCCTTTGATACTTGATACGCCTCTTTTTTAAACCCCACCAAACTGCCTCAAGTCTCCCAGGAGAGTCGTAGCTTTCATTTGCCCTGCAGCCGATAAATCCCATGAATCCTCGGGCTTTTGTCAGCTCAATGGATCTCCAGAGGAGCGCAGATAAGAAATGGACTGACTAAAAGACAAACCTCCCGTACAACAGGAGATTACAGCGGGATCTGTTTTCATTCCGCGCAGCGTGTGAAATAAGTCAGACGGGCGCACGCATGCAGACCTGCGGCGTCCTCCAGGGCCAAATAGGGCATGTCTGGACCTGCTAGGGGTCAGTGGGAAAGTCTACAGTCTTACAGGGCAGCACTGGCTCAGGCTTTTACACTGAACCCTAGTGCCAGTCTCTCTTCCTCCATATTTGCTGCCATCTGTTTCATCCCTTCATCCCTGCCCCTCTGTATTTTGGGGAAGTGGAAACGCAGAAAGGATGCCAGGCGTTTTCCTCCAACTGGACACAGTGGAGATTAGCAGTGATGAAGCTAGCCATTACTGACCTGAGAGGAAATGTAGAAGGTTTAGACATGACTTCCAAAAAAACAACCTGCGTGAGTGCTTCCAATCTGATGTTAAAATATTTACTCTCGTCTACCCGTGGGAGGTCTCCATTTCCTGTGACTGCACTCCCTCTCCTCTCACTGTCTAAATTAAACCCTTTTTCTTCACATTAGACTTGGAGATCCTGACATTCTGGAGAGGCCTGTTAATAGCTTCTGTTCTTTACAAATGCAGAATGTAATAATCCAGACAAGCAGGCAGACATTACTGTAGGAAAATGTTTTGGAAGTAACAACAGCTGCTGCAGTCCAGCTCAGCTACCTCAGAATACTCAGCTATTCCTGAAGAACAAGACTTCTAGTTTTTAACTGAACCCACACAGCATAGCACATAACGAGTTAATTTAGATGTTTGGCACTTAAAATATTTTTAAAATCTTTCTCAACTTTGCAAATCTTGTTTCTAACTAAAAGTATAATGCCTCGTATCACATTAAAAAGCACATTTTCTCCTACCACATTTGTAATGTATAGTAATCTCCTGCCCCCTACTGGTGACTTATGAAATAAAAATTGCAGATGGAAATAACAGTACCAAATACACACGCTGCCAAATAGTCTTCTTTCTACGCGCTGCATCCCCAACTGAATAAACGTGCAGTCCTATTTTATGTTCAAGGTCATAGGGAATCAGTTTAAATCATTACATAAGAGAACACGAACAACATCTTTCAACATAGTTTTAAATGTCTAAACCAGCCTTTCATGCGTACTTACCTGTCTCCTGCATGTTACAAAAATAGAAGAAACAAACAGGCAAATTGTGACTGCACTTATGAACTCTCGAGTGAGCCTCTCTGCCCTCTGCAAATTACATTTAAATCTGGTGTTGTAATGACTCCCAATGACAACTTCCAACCCCTCACATATGAACCGCTCATATAACCGGGAAAAAAGTGTCAACTCCGAGTGTAAGTTGAGGGTTGAGACGTGGCATGGGGAATGTGGAAAATCTTAAAGTATACGGCACCTTTCTCGTGACATGCCTGAATTTATAAACTCGGTATATTTGTTTGTTTTTATGTTTGTTTACGTGGCTCTCAAGACTGGGATCCCTTTAACGTGGGTACCGTTTGGAAGCCTAAGCTAGCTCTAATAACTACACGTCTTCCAATAATGCAATAATACACAAATGAAATAAAACGTTAAATAAAAAGCAATAATATCAAGCACCGTCTGTGTTATTATATAGAAAATTCTTTATTTCGTGGGGACAAAAGTGGACTGCTTTCACGATATGTTTCCGACATGCTTCTGACTAGCTAGGATAGGTATGACAGTTGTAGCGGCTTTACATTCGTGTGGATGGGGCGATCAGGAGACGTTCTGCAGTACCAGCAAAAGACGGGCAAGCTTTGGCAAGACTCAGGCGGCTGCACGATTCGACAAAAACAAAAAGGGTCATAAGGAAGGGTTTTTTTTTTCAAATCCCCATCTATGACAGAAAACACGAGTGTGTTTTGTGGCCGTCTCTTAGGGCGTACCTAGCGGATCACTCTGTATTAATTAACCAAAAGTCTTGAGGCGAGGCGCGAATGTGCGGACGTCAAAAGACACGACGCGTTTTCCAGCCGCCGCGATGACGTAGCGGCGACCGAACAACAAACAGTTGTGGAGTGAGCGGAGCGGCGGAGGACCTGCTGCCTGAGCGCCCGTCGGCCCTGCTTCATGTGAGCTGGGCGGAACCAGCGAACACCCGTCCTGTTCGGGCTTCGGCACGTTACTGTAAATTGTGCGCGCGTCTGCCTGTCGTGCTGTCGGCGTGCGCTCGGAAGTAGCCGCGCGAGCTAAGCTAAGCTAACGGCGCTATGACGCCTGTTTTTTCGTTGACGTCCCAGAGGTTGCGACGCGGTGAGACGAAGTAAAAATCAACAAAAACATCCGCCTCAACGTTTTTTTATGACGGGGTCGAGTCGGGGTATGTCGTGAAGCAGGCCGGGACACTTTCGCTGGCCGGCCTGAAAGAGTTGCGATAGCTTAATCGGTACTTTTAACGCAAAACGAGACGATGTTGGCGCAAGTTAGCAGACACTAGCGGAGTCCTGCCCCGCTCACGTCAGGGCGACCCGCCACGGTCCGGAACACCGGGTCTGGAGAACCGGGTTATCTTACTCCTTTAACTACCGACCCACACTCGCCACGGTCCGGAACTCCGGGTCTGGAGTACCGGATTATCTTACTCCTTTAACTACCGACCTGTCCTGACTCAAAGGAGAAAGCAGATTCAAGTACGTTTCTAGTTCGCGTTGTTGTAACTGTTTCTCCCCCCCACGCAGACGAGCGTTTAGTTGAAGTCTGTGGGATATTGGTGTGTTTGATGTGATGCGACCATATTGTTAATTTGGAAAACACCGTTTCCTCTTTCGATGCTTGGAAACATAACGCGTCTGTTTCGGTTCGGGGGCGAAATCGCGTCTCTGGTGACCGTGCTGTTCACTGAGCAGCAGTGTTGATCTTTCCTACGTGGATCAAACAATTAGGCGCTTCCTTGACCCGGAGAAAGAGTCTCGACTCCACCAGGGACGTTTGTAGTACTCCGAGAAACACGGTTGATCGTCCGCTGGTGCTACAGGGACACGTGTGCGGCCGGTGGAGCTGCCGCGTCGCCCACGCGTCGCTCACGGGACAGGGCTCCATGGGCTTAGTGCACACACTTATACACGTGCACCAAACTTTCCCAAAGGACTTTTGTTCATATAGTTTGTCTATACCAGGAGTTCGTGGTGTTTGTTACATTTAGATAGAGAGCGCTTCTAAACTGCTTTTTTCTTTTTGTATTTACGAAATCGTCGCATTAATACACAAACATCAATAAGTAATTGGCGTCTCGTACTTCGAGTAACAGTCCGTGGTGTGCTGCGGATCTATTATGAGATGAGAAGATGAACAGTGAGACTCAAGCTTTAGATGTACGCAATGCCAAGACAAAGACCGGTGTGGACGACCACCCGACTGCGCCCGTTTCCGAAGAAATCATTCCCCGGTTAATGGACAGGGACGTGGGGAGGCCGGTAGTTGATGCCACAGCCCCGGGCGCTGCTGTTTTAACAAGGACAACAGGCTGTCATGCGGGGGGTCAGGATGACAAAGACAAGAGAAATAAAGAAGAGGTGTTTAGTAAGAACAATGGAGTTAAGACTGCACGTGTGGCGGTCTGCGCGCACCCTGACAGCGCGTCTAATGACCACCAGAGCCATGAAAGTAGCGGAGTCATTTTGGAGTCGCAGGTTTCTCAGTTTTCTGTTGGGGACGTAGTCGACGACGGGGACATGGATATTGGTGTGGATTTAAGTCTGGACGAAAGTGGAGTTCTGGAATCTGAGCCGGTGACTTCGAGCGAGGAAAGTGCCTCGGTTTTTACCAGTGCAAGTTCCTTAACGACAGAAACTAAGGTGGGAAGGGAATCGCACGAACCTTCGGAGCTAGGGGGGAGTAGTGTGCCCTCCAGTTTTACAAGCGCGGAGGTTCTTTCCCCGTCTTCAGTCTTTGAGGAAACTGGGCCAAAACACAAAGCCAAGAGGGTCACGTTTCCTTCGGACGAGAACATCGTCTCTGGATCGGTGGAGCCCAAGGATCCTTGGAGACATGGTAAGTTCATTCGGCATGTTCACTGCACTGCTGCTGGGATGGTCATCCCAGGCCTCATCCCGTGTTGCCTGAGCTTTCATTAATGGTGTTCCTGGCAGCACATTTGAGATGTCTTAATGCCGCTGTCATAGCTCAACAATAGGTGCTGTGATGTGGGTTGATCTCAGCTCATCTAGCTGGTACCACTAGTTCGTCATACGAGGGCCTCGATCGTTTCCGCCTGAGATCAAAACGCCTTTGAAGATGGCTTGTGTTACCTGTTAGGACCAGAGGGAATGGCCATCTTAGATATACCAGGGGTCTCATGTTTGTGCTTCATTGCAGCGGTAGACTCAAACCACACCATGACATCACGGGATCGCACTTCAGGATGTGCTGCACATGTAGCCTGAGAGTTGGGGGGTGGGACCAGAAGCTTGGGGAGGGGAGGAACTTTGAGCTGATGGACCTATGGCAGCTTTTACAAACATAAGTCGAGCGTGGCACTATACTAGAAACAGTTAAATGGAGAATCCCTCCCACTGCGTACTAGTAGTTTGTACACGTAATTGGTGTCCACAAATCCAACCTTTATGGTAGTCTTTCTCCACCCAGTTCCCAGGATGTACCAGACAGTTGACCTTTTTACATTCTTCCACCTCAGTAAGCATGATCCAAGCTATTATGAAACAATAACTGTAACAGTATT
This sequence comes from Brachyhypopomus gauderio, assembly GCF_052324685.1. Classification (NCBI taxonomy): domain Eukaryota; kingdom Metazoa; phylum Chordata; class Actinopteri; order Gymnotiformes; family Hypopomidae; genus Brachyhypopomus; species Brachyhypopomus gauderio. Next base: position 32,962,449 of record NC_135212.1, read on the forward strand.
CTTGGAGCTGGAATAGGGAAAAATATTAAGCACACATGCACGGGGTGCCTGAATGCTTTGAGTTCACTGCCTGGTTTTAGAAGTGCACAGCACAGCAAGTCGATCTGCATAAACCAAACACCCCATCTCCTTCAGTCAAACACTGAAGGTTTCAACATCGTCCTCTTTGACCCCGACACTGGTCAAGGAAATCCCTAGTTTCGGGGTCGCCCGGGTGCAGGTTGCTACGGTTACAGTGCAGCGAAGGGCATCGGCGGGGACGTGCGGCGTGCCGCCTAATCCAGCACGAGCGTGACTGGCTGCACTGTGGCCTGTGGCGTTGTGCTGACTCAACGCCTGCGCAGCACAGGACTGAGGTTTGCCTTCGCCTGGCACGCTAGCCCAGAGCTGTGTTTAATCACCAGCCGCCCTGCCTCTTCCAACTGCACTCGGCTCAGCCCAGAGAGAGCGGCCCATTTCAGTAGCTCCAGGACCAGAGACGTCTGCGACGCCCTTTTGAGAGGAAAGGGAATGCACACAGATCGATGTGTTCAGTTTTGCTCAACGCTGGTTTTTAGATGCTTTATGTTGGGCTTGGATGGTCATGGTTTTCAGTGCTAAACCCCGCACGAGTTTCCCGTGGCCATTTCGTTATGTTTGAGATATTTGGAGTTATTATGCTGCGTGTGAAATTACATACTTAAATCTTAACAGGCTTTAACAGTTTAGCAAAGTTTCACGCCAGAGGGGCTTTCATTGTCAGGGTTAGGGCTAACGGTCCCAGGTCACTGTCCCATGTTTTATCTCATGACCTTAATTGTTGTCAAAGCCCTCCACTCCTGTATGTGCCACGTTGACACGATTGTGTTCGAGTGCTTCTGTCTGATTTAGAGAGAGAGAAAAGTTGTTGTGATCGTGCTTTTTAAGTGGTTAAAGGCTGTGATGGTACTAATACACCCTCAGCATTCATTTTCCCTCCCTCTCCCTCCTTTACAAGTTTCACAACACACCACAAAGAGCAAGCCTGCTGGCTTCTGTCTCATTGTCTTTTTCTGTCTTCGTCTCTCTGATTCTCTGCTTTTCTTTCATTACTCATGTTGCCAGTCCTTATTTCATAAAAAAGGGAAGCCGCATCCCTCAGACGTTGATCATGTTCTCTGCAAGTAATACCAGACATTTTCTTTTGTTTCTGTTTCTGCTTCGAGGGCTGCTGAGTACACTGCAAAATCAGACTATCAGCAATACCGGCATCAGGGAAGTCTGTAATATGCAAATGAGAGTCCCAATTTTTTATTGTGTGCTACAAGCATCCTGATCATTTGCGGACATCCCGAATGTCACATGACCTCATCTTCTAGGAGCGGTTGGACAAATCTGAGCTTTCACAAGATTCATCAAATGTCAATAACTTTAGTTCAATCAAAAGGCTCTAACCATGTCCCGTCAAGGTTTCATATAGGTGCTTTTAACATTTCGCAGTCAAAGCTCTGCAACACGATCACTGTGTGACGTTCTTGTCCCTATCACGCCACCCTGGTTTTGGTCGTGCCTTGGCTGAGACACTCTCCTCAGCACTGTCCCGCATCCCTGCTGTAGGCCCGACGGGATGTTCCCTCAGGCCTCCTCGAGCAGGAGCCACTATCCGGCTCTGAACGAAAGGGGCTTCGGTTGTTTGTGCCTACACGGCCACTTCCCGGTTTTACAACTTCGTTTCCTGAGGGGCGACACCCCGCCCACTCTCTCATCTTCAGTCACGTGACTGCATCTGAGCACTCCGGCATAATGGGGAGCTGCTTGTGGCCAATGTTGTGTGAATGCTTCTTAAAGCCACGGGCAGTGGCCCACACACCAGATGCCTGTAGCCCGGTTTAGATTAGCCCGTTATGTGCCAGCTCACACTGGTCTGCTTACAAAAGCAGTTGGCTGAAGGGTTGTTTGTGTTTTACAGCTCGCTAGTGTGATGAGGCATTTGATTCTCCTCGCTTCAGAATGTCATCCGGTCCACGCAGACCTAGTTTTTAACAAAGTGTGGTTTGGAATCAGCACGTGTGCTAGGTATTGTGGCCCCTGTTGTGTTCTGCCTATCTGTATGCAATGAGCTATGACCACTGAGCTTCCTGCGCTAATAAGAGGCGGCTATTGTTTTGATGTAATTGGTGTAGAAAGGTGCTCCAGCAGACTAGAATGAGCAAGTGTTCAGGACTGGATAAAAGCTAGTGTGAATTATTGCAGTACTGTGCTGAGCAAAGTCTTTTGATATATTTTATGCAGTCTGTGTCTACATTGTGTGCATAGCCTATGAAAGCATTACAGGATGATACCGTTGGAGAAGGTGACTGCCTGTAGATCCTGATGATTTGCAGACCCGGTTGCGCTGACATCTTTTGGTGACGAAAGCTTTTGAGCAATCGATTAGGAGGGAAATGGCAGCAAAGGATGAGAGATGGTCAAAGTCTCTGCAGCTTGCTTACAGGGGGGGGGGGGGGGGTGCTTCAGCTACTTTATTCCACTTTCCACAAAATTTGAAAGGAAGAAAAAAATGTTTAGTGTTGTTTATTGATGTTTCATCAGCCTTTAATACTGAGCTCTATTGGCAGAAAGGTTGGTGGTAATTACTCACCGGACTTAGTAGGATGGCGTATTGATTTTCTTTTGACAAATTGGACCCAGAGAGTTGAGTTAAATGACTCATTCTGTGACACTGCTTCTCCATAAGGTTTCTTTTATCCGCTCTTGTGTTTTATGTACAGATGACTGGTGCCGTGAGTATGAGCACAGGTATATGTTAATCTATGCAGATGAGAACGGCCAAGGTCCCGTGCTGGTTGAGCTCGTCCAGTGAGGATTCATTCCTAAAGCCCAACATTGAGATGTTGGAGATGGCAGTGTTACAGCTAGCACTCACATTTTGGGATGCCAGCAAGAATCCTTATTACTTTTTCAGAAGCACAGCAAGGCTGAATGAATGAACGTATCCGATCACACTCTGAATGAAGTTTCACCTTCTATCAGACTCTCACTACAGACTCCCAAAGATGTAACAGATCACCAAAACTCTTTTATCCCCAGTGCAATTATGTTGTTGAGCGATACAAGTGAACACATGATCTTATTTTAGTTTCGTATTTAATGCGGTTTTATTGTTGCGTGCTGTGCATGTAAGAATAGCTGCCACTAATGCGTTTTCTCCCTGAGAGACGGTAATGCTGAACTAAACGGAGATGTTCCAGACCTTACTGTCGTCAGTGGGGGAGGCCTGACCCCCTGCGTTGGGAGTACCCAGCCCTGTTTTTGCTGCGCTGAACCCTGTTGGCTTGAACATGTCCCAAGTGGGGGACACAATCTACAGTTAATCCATACCTGAATAACAACTACAGTGCATTTGATCGGGGTTGTCGCTGAATTTCTAGCATTTCTAAAAACAGGGCTTGCAAGGGTAGCATTGTTCTCAGGGTTCTCAGAGATTCCTCTCATTGAACCGGTTGTCCATAGCTCTTGCACAGGACCTCTGCAAACTCTGTTTTCGTACAGGACATCTGTGAACACTTTTAGCGCAGGACCTTTTGTGAACTATTCTTTTTAGTGGAGAAGCCTCAGGACATACCACAATTTACAATGTGAGCCACGTGCAGTGGTTTTGCCCATATGGCTATTAAAAAGGGTATTTATAAACAATACAAAATACAAAGTCGTTGGTTGAAGTGCCACACCAGTGTACTGAAAACTAAGCTCTATGTTTTGGCTTGGAAGGGGAAACTGGTAGCCTACCCATTACCTGCATTACCTCTGTTGTATAAATCAGTCAGCTTGCCAGATAGATCCCTCTTTGACCCAGACACGGTTTATGGCACAATGAGAGTCGGTCTAGATGATCATTAACCAAGAATGTTCTGGAAACAGCCCGGAAGCCATGCCTCACGCGACGGGTCTTACCAGGATCTTGATATCAGTTTTGTCCATTCCACCAGAAAGAGGGATTTATGGTAGGCTAGTTAAAGGAACAGTATGTAATATATTTACTACACAGAATTATAAATGTCCTTGAGCGTCATGTGAGATTAAGAAAACATGCAAAGTTGAATTGCAGGCTTTTCCAGCTGCATTGCTACAACCAGTATGATGTTCTTTGTAATTACCATTCCACAGCAGAGTGTTTGTTTGTTTTGCACTGTGGTCTCACTCGCTGGCCATTTCACGACACCGTTTCAACACACTGGTTGCTAGATATGAACTAAATCGGCCAGTTAAAACCACATACTGTAGCCATGGAATCAAGCAAACCAGTTTGATCAGCAGAATTGTATTATTCCCCATCTCAAAGCCTCAGCATCCTTCTAAAATCTCCACGAACAGAGATGTAGTAAAATTCGCGTAAATATCTGCGATGCCTTTGGAAGATGGAGATGACTAGCAAGCTAATTTTCTTCTGAACAGATATACATTTGAGCTTCAGCAGCTACCTTAGCTAATTTATCACAGCTCCTAGTAGGAATTGGGTGCTTTAAGTAAGTAATTTCTGCTTTAAAATTGACAACTTGCCTTCATACTATGTGTTCTGTGTGCAGCTTGGTTATCAAGGGAACCAATATTTGAGACCGTTGTTGAAGTGATTGTGAGTAGCTCTGGCTAACACATAATAGCAACATATGCTAATATTACCTGCTGTCTGTCACACTGGAGAAGTTGACCGCCAACAATACAGAAATGTACAGCAGAAATTACATTTGAGTCTATATTACATTTACCAATACAGTTATTCTATATGTTGCGTCATCTAAGCTGAGTAATGTTCATCACGTTAATCACCCTAGATGTTTAGGTTAGCTATAAAAACTGTATACAGTACACACTTTGTGAAGTGTTTATTCAATTTTCTGACAATCAATCAATGTGGTTAAATTTCAGTAGCATTTGATTGCTTAGTTGATAGATATTTTGGGGAAATTTCCTTTGTAGGTTAAATAAGTTATGAGTTCATGTCACCCTAGCAATGGCACATATCCGTCTACAACAAGGATTTCGATTTAGGATTGAATGTGTTATGCTTTCTATGTTATCTATAGCTGGGAAATTGTAACTAGAAATTTTGTTTTGAGGATAATGTACTTAGCTTTGTCTTCTGCACACAGCCAGGGATTGACATTGAGTTAGAACACAGAGTAATAAAAAAAAATCAACATAGGGTTGTTCATAGTTTTTAAAAAACAATGTAAATGTACATTAGCTCATCACCATTGCACTCGTTGGTGAAGGATCAATCTTCTCAACCTGGATTTTTTTTCCTCTGCATCTGTTGATCCTGATCTCATTCTGATCCGGCTGTGAAGGAGCCACCCACCCCCAACACACACACACACACACACACACACACACACACACACACACGACACATGCACAGGCAGGCACTCAATCACATTCAGGTACTGTCTCCTGTGGTTCAGCCCAGCTGTGTGTGCAATGCTGTTTGCCAATGGCTGTGGCATCACCCGGCATGCTGGGACAGCAGGGTTTGTTTGGGGGGGGGGGGGGGGGGGGGGGGGTCTGCGTCGGACAGGCCTGGTCTCTCACACACACACACACACACACACCTTATTTGTTGCCACATAGACAGCCAACCTTCTGACGGATAATTGCGTGGCTTGCCAAACATCAGACAGACCTCACATGTTTCAGCAGTTGGGTTGAGTAGGGTTGAGCGGGATGATCTCGGGGATTAAGCAGAGCTAACAGGACTGTGCTGGATAGTCGTGATCATTTTACTCACACAGACCCATTTATAAGATGTTGGGTGCAGGGTTGGCCTGATAATTATGTATATAAGGAGTCTTGTATGGACGCATATTCTTTTCTTTTAAAATTTTTATTCAAGTGTAAATCTGAAGATGACAATTAAATGATGTTTGCAACTGCTTTTCCCATGCGAGTAAGCACTAAAAATTGCATTTCTGTCTACAGTGGCTAACACATTATAAAATGGAAGAAACCAAGCACTTTAGACGTTTCCTTGTATTAATGCTACGACTTTAACATCTTAAAATGGAGAAACTATTTGCCGTTACATTTCCTCACCATTGCGTTCCAGCTCTTCCAAAATGAGAGTGCAGTTTCTATTTCCACTGTGAACAAGGCATTCTAGTCAATCAAAATGATGTTGGTGGCACATCAGCAAGGACTTTTTCTTGAGGGCACAGTCTTAAAAGTCTAAGTGAATCTAAACGTTTGTGGTACTGCTATTTTAGAACCACAGCTAATAGAGGATACTTATGTCAACACCAGTGTTCTGTTGTCGAGAATTGAAGTAATCATTACCCGACGATGAGAACTTATAGTCACAAGTTCGAATATTAGTGACAGTATGTTTACAAACCGAGCGGCTAGGCATTAGCATGCCTATTACAGAGATGGAGGCTTATAGTTGCTTGTTAAAGTTGCACACCTGTTGCAAGTTTACAAGCAAACCATTTGTAGAAGATTGAAAGAACATGGAGTAAGGTCCTAACCAGTTATCAGAATATTTTGCTTTTTAAATATAGGGTTGGGTCACATGATGGATTTCTGTCCCATTCTAACCCAAAATCTGATGAAGTTTTAGGTAAACATTCTAAATGGTTCACAGCTTTGAAACACCAATGTAAATAGTACAACTTCACATTTTAAAAAGAATTTTTTAAGTTCAAACTTTCAGAATATGCTACTGTAGTTTAAAGTTCCAGTGTTCAGAAGAAAAAAAATGTAGGTTATTTTGGTGAGTCGAAGCAAAAATCCCACAAAGCACCTCTCGTACCTGACTGTGCGGTAGTGTTCCCATGGCAGTCTGGTGGCCTGTTCGTAAACAGCGTTCAGCGTGTGTAGTGGTGAACCCCACAGGGCAGTGAGGTCTCCGTCCCTGCGTGCTGCAGGGGCTGATGGGAACCGCTGGTTTCCCACTAGAAGACACAGCCAGAGGGGCCCTGCCCCCCCTCGGGCTTAGCACTCCACACTCATGGGCTATTTAAATATTTTATTAATGTCAGTTTTTAATATTTGATTAAAACGGAGGGCAGCGCTCCTCTCTGCATCTGGTGGCGTGCTGCAGAGTGGAAGCATGTGTCGGGGTTGAGTGGCACACGCCGTTCTCTTGCGTGTTTTTAACATGCAACCAGAGTGTCATGTGTGAACGCTGGAGCCTGGAAAGGGGCCAAGTATGACCAACAACACGTTCCTCTGGAAGAGTCGGCTCTATCGTGTCTGCATACGTGTTGGGGAGTGTCCCATTACAAACACACACACCTCAAGCTCTCTGTGAGAGTGGACTGACTGGTAGGGCTGTTGTGGTAAAGATGTGCTGGTTCGCAACCCATCAAAGGCTTTTTAACCTTTTGCTTTACGTGTCACGTTTGAAGCTTAAATTATCGCAGTGTGTTCTTGTCCTGTGTGGGGCTTGTTTTGAACTCTGAGGTAAATTTATACCGTAGGCAGCCACCAGCCTTCCCTCCCTCGTTTTATCCACTTCTCTCACCTCATTTCCTGTGGCTGTCAACAAGTAGCCCGAAGAGATGATTTTGTGGTTCACCAAATGTAAAACTTGTGTGCGTGTGCAGGCCCGCGCAGGCCATATCTGGAGTTCCTGGAGAAGCCATGTGCGCTGACTCATAACGCTCGGTGCCTCGTTGGCTTTGCCGTGCCGTCGTTGCTGGGAACAGACCTGCCCGAAATGGAAGGCGCCCGCGAGCAATCACGTTCTGCAGGTTTGTGGTGAGAGTGGACGTGAAGGAGGCTTCCATGGATGCCGAATGCTGTATGAAGCTGCGCGGCTGAGAAGAACGAGAGCAACAAAGAAGTAAATGTTCATAAACAAATTAGCCGGTCCACTGCCACACCACAGCGCCTGTGTTTTGATAACTGTAACCTCACCAGCATCACAACCTGCTGGCTCAGAACCTTCCGGAAGCCGATATTCTCTTCTGACATAATCCTATTTCCACACCTCTTGAGAAGGTCTACAGGGAGAAAAGAAAAAACCAAAGTGGCAGACTAATTTATTTTACGTGACGTTGCTGTCGTTTCCTGACAGGATTTTGTTATGCTAGCTGTCCTAGCAGGAACCGGGTGAGGAGAACGGCCGGTTAGTTTGTCTAGCCAGACACGCCCTGCTCACGTTGTTCTGGACAGGCGATCGTTGCTCTGCATCCTGCTCACCTGCCCTGGCACACAGACAGGCTGTGATTTTAATAATCACAGTTCTGCTCAGGCTGTTTTGATTGAACCACTCCTGCCGACGTGGCGTGATTATTGCTAATGCGCCACGCACCACAGCATGGTGGCCGTTTCAGATGTTGGAGCTCGGAGTAGACGTGAGACCACACGGTCGTCTTTACGGAAATAGTTTTTTTTATTTATGATGGGCCCAGTGTTTAACGATGTCTCCAGGCAGATGGGTTTGACCTGGCACGGACTGCTCTGTGTAGGGCAGCACTTTCCTGGTTTCTTTCCTTGTGATGGAGACTCATAGGAACTGTTTATTCAGCAACATTTTGTGCAGTACGATGTTCAAAACGAAGTGCACCGGTGGCAGCTTCTGTTGGTACACTGTGTGTGTGTGTGTGTGTGTGTGTGTGTGTGTGTGTGTGTGTGTGTGTGTGTGTGTGTGTACAAGCAGAACAGGTTGGTTTGGGGGTGAAGAGGTAGGGTAAAGATGCCAATTGGTGAGTGTGTGCATTTTTGTCCATCTCTACCTGTCTGTCTGGATGGCCTTGATTTACTTTTTCTAAGCTTTCTCATTTGTCATTTTGTTGTTTTTATTATCTAAATATCACAGTTTGTGTATTCCCTCTGTGCCTTTGTGTTGTTAAGCAGTACCTGTCCAGCCTGAACCAACACAAAGGAAACAGGCCACACACACACACACACACACACACACACACACACAATGCCAGGCCCAACCCTCTCTGTGTATGTGTGCTTATCTCACAGGCTGTTTTTTCTGCACTTCTCTTCACATAATTTTTTCGGTTTTCTGGTACTTCTCCTGTGTTTCCTTTTGTATGATTATTTTTCCGTGTGTACACTTGCTGAAGTCTGAGGAGGCAGAAGTAGGCTAATCAATTCAGAGCAAAGTCAATACTGCAAAGTCATTCATTCACACACACACACACACACACACACACACACACACACACACACACACACACACGATTAAGGTATTTGTGGCGCATCTATTCCTGTTTCAGTAGTGATACAAATGTCCCTTTTGACCCCTCACACGGAGACATCCACGTGCTGGCTGGGGTTTCCTCACTTCTGTTGTGGACTAGAAGGTCCTGGTCCTCACCACTCATCAGGGTTATACCATTCACCTGCAGAAGCGGAGACAAAACTAACGTTGTTTGTGGAAGAATTCAGCCCTGCTCCCCCCTCCTCCGATGTACACCCAGTAAAGGGCATTAAAAAGTTGTCAGTGTAGAGTTTAAGTGGAGGTTACAATCGAGACAAGAAAGTAAGCCTGTGATCTCCCCCTGAGTGGTGCACGTGTCCCACCCTTCCACCACTGCTGCGTGGCACGTGTGTCCCACCCTTCCACCACTGCTGCGTGGCACGCGTGTCCCACCCTTCCACCACTGCTGCGTGGCACGCGTGTCCCACCCTTCCACCACTGCTGCGTGGCACGCGTGTCCCACCCTTCCACCACTGCTGCGTGGCACGCGTGTCCCACCCTTCCACCACTGCTGCGTGGCACGCGTGTCCCACCCTTCCACCACTGCTGCGTGGCACACGTGTTCTTTCCCACTTGGTGGAAGGCGGATATGTAAACTAGTCATAAGCCAAATGCTTACTGTCATTCTCTGAAAGATCCGTGTGGCGTTCTGACATTTACAAGGGGACGTTTTTTTTTGTTTTGCTTTTTTTTTTTGTGGGTGGTTTTTGAAATGTTTTGAAATTGGAAATGAGCCCAAGTTGTCACACTTCACTGCCAAACCCGACATCTCTCATCATAAGTGTTCATCACATGTCTGTCTCTCTCTCTCTCTCTCTCTCTCTCTCTCTCTCTCTCTCTCTCTCTCTCTCTCTCTCTCTCTCTCTCTATCTCTATCTCTCTCTCAAAACAGAGTTCACAGTGTTCTTGTATTCTGCTAAGCGTCTGATGGTTACATTACATTCATACAGTCATTAGTCATCCATTAACTAGTTAGGTGTTTAAAGCATATTCAAAGATATGCTTTCACTCTTTCGGACTGATTTTTATTGTTATTTTTCTTTATTGGTGAAAACTAAGCATGAACACGTCTGGTGTTCTGATGTCCAAACACCAGATGTTGTTGTTCATCATGCTAATGATGTAAATGGTGGTGTGTGTGGTATTTTAGCTACATCTTCCTTATTTGTTGTACACCATCATATCATCATACATTTCTGTATTTTGTTTAGCTTGATTTGGCATTTCGGTAGCACCTACATGTAGAAAACTGCAGCAGTTTAAGTGTTAAAGTGGCTCATTTTGCATTTGGTTCTTCTTTTTGGGACACATCTGGATTCATTTGTATTTTCATCAGGCTATTCACTTTCTAATTGATTAACATTGTCAGTCATTTTGTCTGTCATATCCTCCTCCTCAACAGATCAGATTTTGTTGGCATGTAAGCTAACAGATGTAGCTTAAACATTGTTAAGCAATATATAGTTTCACAAAATGCAAAAATTCTATTTGATATGATACGGAAGTATCATATCTTGATGCGTTTCAATATACCGCAAATAATAATTAAAAAAAACGTGGAGATGGATGCCTTATGTTACCACGTTTTTCACATTGTTTATACATTCACATTAGGGCTGGGTATTGATTCAAATTCCAAGAATCGATCCGATTCCGATTCTGAAGATTAAGAATCGATTTTTTTCGATTTAATTCGATTTAATTTAGATTTAATTTAAAAGTTTAGTGTTATTAAAAATGTATTTGAGCTGTTTCCTGACTGTGTACAGAAGCAACATGTTAAAACTATTATTATATCAATATTAATCAGCAAATAGTTACTGGTATTTGGGAGTTACTGATGGCTGGAAGACTGGTGAAAAGGGTAATCATAAATCTACCTTCAAGAAAGGTAATCCAGGACAATAAACAGAGGACATCTTTGAGGTGTCTATCTGCAACAGTGGACTCCTACTGGGACACTAACCAGTGCATTATTATTATGATTGAAATAATTAAGAATTCACCTCATTTTAATTTTATTTTAAAAGTGCTTACACTTAATAAACTGAAAGTATAAAATGTAAACGTGTATTTTTCTTTAAAGTGAGAATATAAGAACAGAACTCTCACGTTACGGTCCCCGACCCCTCCGTTTTGGGCGTGTTAACGTCGTCTGCGTCTAATCGTCTACGTCGGTGTATCTCCGTGGGTGCGGGTGCGTCTTGTGATAGTCCTCACCTGTGGCTATCAGAGATTCTGGTCCATATTGACATGATAGCATCACACAGTTGCTGCAGATTTGTCCATGATGTGAATTTCCCGTTCCACCACATCCCAAAAGTGCTCTATAGGATTGAAATATGGTCAATGACTGTGAACTCAATGTCTCGTTCAAGAAACCAGTTTGAGATGATTCATGCTTTGACATTATTTTGCTGTTTGACATTATTTTGCTGGAAGTAGCCATCAGAAGATGTGTACACTGTGGTCATAAAAGGATGGACCTGGTCAGCAACAATACTCAGGTAGGCTGTAGCGTTGACACGATGCTTATTTGCAGACATGTATAAAGTATTAGAGACCCATACTTGAGTAAAAGTACAAGTACTCTATCAAAAAAGTGACTTGAGTAGAAGTTGAAGTGATCTTTAAAAACTTTACTTAAGTGGAATTACAGAAGTATTCAGCATTTTTTGTACTTAAGTATTGCAAGTAGTTTATTCTAAAATGTATTATTCAAGTACTGAAAGTAAAAAGTATTTTTAAAAGTTTTTTATATACTATCACTTACAAATCAAAGCTGTCAAAGAAAACAAATACAAGTGTTCTGTGGGTAAAAACTGGGCTTATCACTATGTCCCGCTGCGTTGTAGGTTTGATGCAGAAATACAAGTTAGCTTTAATTTAGCTGAGAAAACAAGGTGTATTTTGGACGTTAATTCCGTCCGTCAGGTTGGATTAGTGAACCTAGATTATGCTCAAGTGTTGAATGAAGGCAGCAGCAGAGGCAGGATGCGACCGGAGCATGCGCAGTTTTCTCATGAGACATCCTGATCGCTTGAACCGGTGACAGTGCCAGCTAACATGTTTATTATTGTAACGAGTAACTATACAGCATGTAAAAATGTAACGGAGTAAAATGGAAAATATGTTGTGAAGTAAAAGTGGAAGTAGGAGAAAAAAATATACTCCAGTAAAGTACAGATACAGCATTTTAGTACTTAAGTACAGTAGTGAAGTAGTTCTACTTTGTTACTGTATATCTCTGCTTGGTACTAATGAGCCCAAAGTGTGACAGGAAAATATCCCCCAAACCATTGCACCACCAGCCTGAACCGTTGATACAAGGCAGGATGGATCCATGCTTTCATGCTGTTCACACCAAATTCTGTCCCTAGCCATCTGAATGTTGCAGCAGAAATTGAGACTCATCAGACCAGGCAACATTTTCCCAATCTTCTACTGTCCAATTTTGGTGAGCCTGTGCAAATTGTAGCTTCAATTTCCTGTTCTTAACTGACAGGAGTGGCACCCGGCATGGTCTTCTGCTGCTGTAGCCCATCTGCCTCATGTTTTGACATGTTGTGCATTCAGAGATGCTCTTCTGCATGCCTCTGTTGTAATGACTGGCTATTTGAGTTACTGTTGCCATTCACCTCTGACCTCTGGCATCAACAAGGCATTTGTGCCCACTAGGGGTGTATTCAACTAAGGATTTTCATAGTCGAATCTGATTCGTCTGCTTTTCCCTTTAGTCAACTAATAGTCGAATCGGGTTTATTTTATTTATTTATTTTTAGAGCGCCTTAAACGGTCGTTCTCATTCAGGACTTTTTTCCTCTTCAAAGTAAAAACCTAAAACACTTAGATAAATGAATAAACACGGTAGGTTGGCTTTATTCAGCTTTTATTTATTTACTTTTTTTTATGAAACGTAGGGATTAAGCGGTTCAGATAATGGATGGATGGATGGGTTAGAGAACATTAACCGTCAGAGCGCATTTCGCATATCGAACTGTCCGTGCAAAATGTCAAAAATATTTTAAATAAAATATGCCTGCCTGAAAATATTTTTTAAATTGCCACACAACAGCAAAAAAATACAAGGAAAGGTTCAAGTAACGGGGTTTAAAAGCAAACAACAACAAAAAATGTTTATAGACCTACTTGAGACGCACCGCGACGACACAACCGAAACGACAAACATTTTTTTTTCGCCTTACGCGTTTTAAATGGTATGCCATGTTGGTTGTTGTGCGAAATGAAAGACATTGATGACATAAGTTGCACTTTACTTTGTTTGATTCATCTTTATGTTTTTCAAAATACTTTTGAAGTTTTTTAGTAGCCATTATAATCTCGGCAGATGCTGCGTATTCTGTAGCGTGTTCAGCTCCGCTCGTTTGGATTGTGCAACAGCAGGGTGTGATTTATTAATGTGTAGTAAGGAAGATGCCTATTGTTAATGCGCAAACATAATTTTTTAAATATTTATTAACAGAAATGTGGATGATTTTATTTGACAAAAGGCTATATATAACGAAAACAAAGACATTTCATGTAACAACTAATGCTTAGCTGCATCCTTGGGCACCTCCATGCAGTTAGAATGGTACATTCGACTAAGACGTTCATAGTCGACTAGGGGGTATAGTCGACTATAGTCGAATCAGCGACTATTGCAGGTCACCCCTAGTGCCCACAGAACTGCAGCTCACTGGATATTTTCTCTTTTTTGGACCATTCTCTGTAAACCCTAGAGATGGTTGTGCATGTCAAATCCCAGTAGTTCAGCAGTTTCTGAAATACTCAGACCAGCGCGTTTGGCACCAACCACCATGCCACGTTCAAAGTCATATAAATCACCTTTCTTCCCCATTCCGATGCTCGGTTTGAACTGCAGCAGATAGTCTTGGTCATGTCTACATGCCTAAATGCATTGAGTTACTGTCATGTGGTTGGCTGATTCTACATTGTGTTAATGAGCAGTTGGACAGGTGTACCTGATAAAGTGACCAGTGAGTGTATAGAGAATAAACTGAAAAAAATGAAGACTGATTCGAAATAAAAGTGCAGTGGTTCTTTTTGAAGTTAACAGTGCAGCACCACAGGACCTGGGGGAACAGTGCTGGACTCGAGATGAAGCCTCTTCAGATGGTTGTAGTTTTGTTTTAAAAACATAGCGTTGGGGTTTTTCTGAACTGGTTGCATATTGAAACAGCATAATGGCTTAAACGCTGCCTCTCCATGCTGAGTTTTGACCTTAGACAGGGCTAACAGATTAAGTCCCTAATGACTGGAGGGTTCTTCTCAATTCATTATTCAGGAGAATATCAGAAAGATACGCAGGTCCTACACCATTAAGCTATTTATAGATCAGTGATACAAACCTTAATGTCAGCTCTACAGTGAAAGGACTGGAGAATGGAGGTGATGTGTTCTGTTCCTTCACTCCTAAGAACTCTAGCAGCTGCGTATTGAATCGACTAAAGCGGTTTGTCTTCTTTGGTAGTCCCGTTAGGAGGCCATTACAGTAATCAAGCCTGCTAGAGATAAAGGCATGGGGGAGTCTGAGTTTGTCAGGAACACATTTGAAGCCCAGAATGTGTAGGCTTCACTTCCTCTTCTCCCCTTTTCTCAGGAATGAATGGTTTAATGTTTCTAGCAACTTGCCTTTAAGCATTTAAACCAGAAATCCATTCATCAAAATAAGTGTGTCTGCAATGAAGGATGTGGTGAAAAGTCGTTTGGTTAAAACATACTGATTGCATAACGCTTGTGTGTGTGCGCGCGCGCGCGCGTGTGTGTATGTGCGTGTGCGCGCGTGTGGGAATGTTTACCCATGCCAAGGTCCTGTAAGCACACTCCAAACTAACGCCTTTCTAAGGACACTGTGTACACTAGGCATAGTGTACACTCAGAACTTTCCCTCCCTTTTGGCTGCGTGTGTGCGCGTGCGTGTTCAAGCAGGTAAATACAAACATCTCCAGGACGCCCATTACCACTATTGTCTCCTGGTTTTCCAACCTTGCATGTTTTCAAAGCTCACCAGTAAACCAGAAAAGTTCAAATATGTAAATGTAAACAATAGTAAAACTACACTTTTGTAAATGAAATTGCTAAATTCTTTTTTTTTATCCCCTTTTCTTAATGTCTGAAAGGGCAAACTGCTTTGCCACCCATGCATGCTTTATGTAAAGCAGTACCTGTTCTTGATTGGTTGGCGGACCCTCTGACCAATCAGACAGCGACACCGGCCAATGAGGGTGGCGGTTTAGAACCAGCTGGATGGAGTCGGCAGCACCTCTGCAGTATGGAGCCAGGACCAGTTCCCCACACCCTGCCTACTTCAGCTCATGGAGATCTGGGGTTTTGGAGTTGAGTGAGGATTCAAATCCCGGATTAGTGTTTAGAAAACCAATAGGTCATTATTAGGTAGCTTGAAAACCTTGCTTAGATTGCTATAGTCAGGTCTGTCTTTTGGAAACACCTTTACCAGTTGGTCTACCTCTAGAATCTTTGTATTGGCTGGTGTCGTGTTTCATCAGGGTCGAAGGAAGGTGGGGCTGTATTTATTCAGGCTAAGGAAGTCTCCCACCAGGCCTTCAAATACCAGAAACTCTTAATATGTTCCTAACACAGACGCTGCTGTTCTTGAAGCGTTTATTCATTAACGGCTCCCCGAACGTCTCCTACGGCGCACGGACTCTGCCTGGCGTCTCCACATCCTGTGGCTACGGAGACGTCGTTGTCCGTCTTGTGGGGGTGCCCTAATGACCCCGAGGGGGAGGGGATTACTCCGCTCTTGGGCGGACTGGCTGAGTAACAGAGTCTTACGAGTCTCAGCACGCAGAGATGGATGTAACATGCAGCTACACCAACTACAGTCTCCAGATCTGCCATTTTTAACCTGACCTAAACACTTTTAGCCTGACCTTTTTTGAGTACTAGAGACCACTGGGCTAGAATAAATAGCTTGGTACGGTATCGGAGTGTGATAAATACACACACTAATAGGCTCACCTAGATTTTGCAGTAAATTGTAATGTCTAGTCCACAACTCGCCACACCACTGGTGTAGTCTGAAGTCAGCTGATTTACGTGTCATGTGTAAACATTTAATGTCCTCATCATTACTGGCCTCGGGTTAGGGTTTGGACCCGAGGGCGAATGTATTTCCTTGTGCTCGACACATGAATGTATACCTTTAATCCTTTTAAATAGTAATAAATAAATAGTTGGTGAAAACACTTGGGTGTGCAGCATAAAAACTGAGCCTTTTGCAAGAGAAAGAAATCACTGGAAAATGGGCATAGTTGTTTATAGACCTACTCGACAACTTCTGATAGGATTATCAGGCCTGGAGCCCGTAGGCAACAGACACAGCAGTCACACCTAATAAACAGGCAAAACATTATGATTAGAAGTAGGATGGAACTGAGAAATTCAATCTGACCACTCTGTACAGAATGCTGCTGCGTTGGAGATGAATGGATAGTTTTACCAAGGACCCTGGACCAGAACACACTGAACAACATGTACTGCCCTGTCACTTGCTCCATAATCATCAGTTTCACTGTCCCCGTTTCTAGCGGCTGCGTGATTAGAGTGTGTGATTGGCCGGACTGGGTGATTAGAGCGTGTGATTGGCTGGGCTGATTAGAGCCTTGTCTGGCTTCAGGACAGGTGGCTGGCAGGGAGCAGGCACACCTTATTTTCGTTAGCATATTCACGTGTGTGTGTGTGTGTGGCTCTGTAGGCCATAGCAGGGCAGTGCCTAATAATGTCACAGAGAGAGCAATAATTTGACCACTGTTGGGCAGTTATGAAATCCATCTGTCAGTACTATGCAGTCCGCACATGAAAAAGTAACTCCTCCATTACAGCTCCGTCACCCTCACGGAGATGACTTCATTGGTAGAGGTGTGATTTAAAAGCATGACAACTATTAAGATAACATTGTAACTTAACAAGGATCACTTCACTTTTCTTCCCTTTTCCTTCTTCTGTTTTTTAATGGTTCTGATTGCGTGAGCGCTTCCCATGACTGCTGTCACACTGAAATAGCATCAGCATTGAATGTAGACGATGTTTATTTAAAGGTGTAAAGTAAGTCCCATGCACTGCGTTAAGACCCTGGGTGTGTGTCTGTGAGCTTTTACGGCATTCTCTTGCGAGATCTCTCTACCTTCATCCATGCCTTTGTCATTGGCAAAGTTCTTAAACAGACTGGTCCATGGTCTCCTAGAAGAAGAGTGCTCCAACGACCTCTCCACACGTTTGCTACGAAGAACTTGGTTCTCTCATTCTGGAGCAACCTGGGATGTTGGAGTCTGAGGAGACGGCATGGGCTGGGGGTTCTACCCAGGACCAAATCCACATACTGTTTACTGTTGGAAATACAGATACATGAGTACATGCTGATGCACAGTGTAACAGTATTTGATGACTCGTATTATTATGCTCTAGAGGAGTGACTTGTTGAAGTAACAGTAGCGTCTTGTGGTTGTAAAGAAGAATCCCTTCAGTTAGACGCGCTCGATTCGTCATGTGATGTTAAGAAAACAGGAAGCCTTAAGCAAGCGGTAAATATTGGTTTGTTTACTGTCTCCAGACGTGCGTCCAGACCTTTGTTCCAAGACTGTGTGTCTAGCCTCTGTCATTTTCTAGTGATAGTCACAATCCAAAGCTCAGTGGGGAAGAGTGTTTAGTCTTTGACCCTGACTGTGTGTGTGCGCACGTACGTGTGCGCACTCATACATTCACCTCCTTTATTCCAGCTATGAGGGGAGTATGATCAGCTCTGTGCAGATGGGCAGAGAAAACTGAACTGTGTGTGTGTTGAGAGGGTCAGAGAATGTCTGTGTCTGCCTCCGTCAAACAGAACCAGTGTCTTCACTGGAAAGATATAAGGGGCTGTGTACACACCCGTCTGCCTCTGTCCGCCTGTCTGGCTGAACCAGTGTCTTGACTACATTAGCTGTAAGGCACTGAGCACTTCACACACGTCTGTCTCGCTTTGTGGTTCCAGTCTCTTACAAACTCTAGAGTATTGATCCTGTTCTGAGCCTCTGTCAGCATTCATGGACACACACACTCTCACACACACACTCCTGATTGACACGTACACCAAACCCAGCTGGGTCTGTGATCAGTGAGTGATCACACTAGCTCTGTATTGCTTGAAATAAACAGACTGCAGAGTGTGTGAAGCTGAAAATACCAACAATGAGGAGTGTGTACAGCTGTCGACTTCAGTGCGTCCCAGTTGCATGTTATGCCAATCATGGCTCAACCCCACAATCTGCCCATGAACATGGTGACTTTTGCATTTGATAGGACATTGTGTGCTTCACTGTGACCCTTGACCTGTGTGTTTGTCTCTGCAGCCCAGAATGTGACGGTGGAGGAGATTCTGAACGCATACAAACAAACCTGTCAGAAGCTCAACTGCAAACCCATCCCTAAAGTTCTCCTGCAGATCCAGGTACCCACCCTCCCACACACACACACAGAAGCGCACACACACACACACACACACAGAAGCACACACACACACACACACCTTCGGATCCCTAAAGTGCTCCAGAAGGTCAGGGTGTATCTCCTGCTATGGTTCTGCCATTTGTACTGTGTTTTCACACACACATCAGTTTCATCTCCAGAGCAGTCAGAAGGCAACTCCCCTGCCACACACACACCAGGTCAACACTGTTTATGTTGTGCTTCTTTGCAAACAGCATGGAGCTGTCACATAGCATTTCCCAGAATGAGAGAAACGGGTTTGACCACTAGAGGTGTTGAGCCAACAGCAGGTGTCTTCCCTGAGTCTGCTTGGGTTCAGGACACCTTTCTACACACCTCAGGGAGCTGCGCTCTCCGACCTCCATCTGACCCTGCACAGCTGATGAGAGCTGGCGCTATGTGTGGATGGATCCTTGATCGGCTGCTTCTGTCTTGAGTCATGGAGAACTAGGGAGAGGGAGGGAGAGGTTAGACCTGTCCACGGTTTGCATAGAGAAATTCATGCCAGCTAACACGCAGTATCACCTACCAACCAGTACAAGGTCTCTCTCTCCACTCCTTCCGATTCTCCCTCTCTCTCTCTTTTTTTTTCTCCCCCTCCCCTTGTCTTTCTCTCTCTATCGCACCTTCCCTCTCTGGGTCACACGGCCCATGCTCCATGGTGTCCATGTAGTTCTGACTCCTTCACTGGTATGACAGGGTTGATATGAGGGTTCTGTGGATCAGCCACCCTTGGTGACATCTCCCTAATTCTGTTCAACATGTGCCCCATATCGCTCTTCTCAGTGTAGTGTGTGAGTGTGTGTGCACCTGTGTGTGTGTGTGTGTGTGTGTGTGTGCGCGCGCATGCGTGGGTGTGTGGTAAGCAGAGAGGGATTCAGTGTAGCTCACACTCCGTTGTGGAAAGAAACATCAGTCTGCTAAAGCTCCCCAGTGGCTCATGGTAAATTTCCACAGGGATCCTGAGAGTAGAAAATAACGGTGTGTGTGTGTGTGTGTGTGTGTGTGTGTGTGTGTGTGTGTGTGTGTGTGTGTGTGTGTGTGTGTGTGTGTGTGCGTGTGTGTGTGCGTGTGTGTGCGCGTGTGTGTGCGCGTGCGTGTGGGGTGTTTTTTTCCACACTGAAAGGTTACTTTGGTGTTTGTTTTCCTGCTGTCTTAATCACTTAGTCACCCCAGGAAAAAATTACTTCCCAAAGTGTCGGAGGGGAGGAGCTAGTGAGAGGTGGTTAGGGGTGTGGCCTGGAGTGGGCTGGTACCTAACTAAATGCTCTCTTTATTTCAGGTCTTACTGGACTTGTTCCCACATTCTGTATGATTGTACCCTGTGTGTGTGTGTGTGTGTGTGTGTGTGTGTGTGTGTGTGTGTGTGTGTGTGTGTGTGTGTGTGTGTGTGTGTGTGTGTGGTTAGAATATGTAGACTGCATGCTCAAGTTCCTTACTGAATTGTTCACTGACCTAATCACTTAACTAGAAATGTTCTCAAGGTGGTTTTCCTTACCACTACCGCTGAAACAGATTTAGTGCTTTAGTTGGGGCTGTCGGTAAACGTCCTGTATTATACTGTTGAGTTTTTGGTCTACGGACCTCTGTGCCAAGCCTTGTAGCTGTTAGGTGTAGGACAGTCCTGCTGTTTGGAAAGAGCTGAAGAACCGATGTCGTTTCCAGGCCTGCGGCGAAGAATCCTTTGTCTACCGCCTGGCAGTGCCAACCAGATTGCTACTACCTCTGATTTGAAGGGATTCCTACACTGCCCAGTGTGCCCATCGAGGGGAAGTCGTTTCTCCCCTTCTCAGGTAGCGGAAGAGGTGAGAGTCACATGACCGAGTGTCCGAGGGCCCCCCTGCTCCGCCCACGCCGCCATATGACAATAAGATTGACTCCAGCTTGGGCCGGTGTCCGTCTGCAGGTAGCTCCGCCCCCTGTGGAGTTGCCAGCCGGACAGCCGTCGAGAGACCCACGTGAGAGAGGGTTTTGAAGAGATAGAGGTGCAGGATGGTGCGTGTCTGCCTGGGGGGTGGGGGATTTCTCTGCTAGTTGTGTGTTGAATGTTTTGTCGTCAGTGGCGCTGAGGCGCACAACCTCACCGTGTCCTCACTGATCTCAGACACACAGTAATACACACAGGGCCATGGAGAGGGGCACATTCAACATGCCAGTGCTATGCATTTCATATTCTCTCTCTCTCTCTCTCTCTCTCTCTCTCTCTCTCTCTCTCTCTCTCTCTCTCTCTCTTTCACACACACACACTCGCACTGTCTGCTGACAGAAGACCTGATGGCATGCAGCCAGGAAAACTGTGGTATAATCCTGCGATATTAAATCTCAGAAGTACAAAGCATTTTTCTTTGCTAAAGTGAGTCAGTGGAGGAAGACACAGGCCATCTGCCCTCTCCACCCGCCCAGAATGTTCTGGAACGGCAACCTTGTGGATGACTGATTCTTACACGCAGATATTTTCATTTTCATCCTGACAGAAAACATAAAACAAACAAAATAAATGGGTGTCCGCGTGCCTTATCTGGTTCCTGAACTTTATAATTATTCCAGATTCACACATGTAAGGTTGTATTACTCTGTCTTCTTCCATGGATCCTTATATTCAGCCCTGTATCCTTTCTAATGTGGCGGTATCGTATTTTTGTGCGTTTGTTAAAGACCTTTAAATGTAAATGTGCCAGATTTGTCAATTGTGATTTTCACCCCAACCAAAATTTGTCCTCCACACCTAGGCAGCTGTGGTGCACACATGCCCAGAGCGGTGAGCAGCCCTAGCCTGGCGAGCAGTTGGGGTTAGGTGCCTTGCTCATGGGCAACTCGGTCATGACCTCAGGTCTGGGAATCCTACCCACAACCCTCCGGTCACAAGACAAGTTCCCTAACCACCAGACCATAACTGACCATTTACTTACTTGGGAAGCTCTCTATATGATGATGTCTGGTTCTTTAAGTGTACATATCTTTGGCCGTGCCTATGTGAATGTGTGCATGTTTGTACATGTGTTATGAGTGCAGGCGTGCAGGTGTCTTTACTCTGTAAAGGCATATTGTCATATCTGAGATCAGCTGTATTGCTGCTTTAGAGGTCAGCAATATTACTACTACAGCCAGATGCTGTTTGCAGACCAGTAGTGAATGTCAGAAAAGGGCCCACCAAACATCTCTGTACATGCTCATGAGCATTTAGGAACACAAGTCTAGTATGTGGGCTGTTTCCATCGTAATGGGGGCTGTGTGGGGCTGTGTTCACTGTGTGCATGTGTGTTTACCAGGGTTCCCACGGGTCCTTGAAATCCTTGAAAGTTTGTGAATCTGAAAAAATAAGTTCAAGGCCCTGGAAAGTTATTGAAGACGGGCATAAAAAGACAGACGTCCTTGTAGGTCCTTGAATATATATATATATTTTTGGGGGGGGGGGCTAAAATATCACATGGATGAATACCACTGTCAACAAATAACAGGGGAATCACAGTTGGCAGGAAGTAAATATTTAGAAAAGATTGGTATGAAAAAAGGTATTTTTGTGAAGAATCTTTTAGATAGTCATGAAGTTCTTTTAAATTTCTCATCCTTTGTTGTAAAATGTGATCTGATATAATAATTGTTATAAAGATTTTAAGAAGGTCTGCAAAGTGATTCCTTTAGCATTGAGTCAATTAATCAAAAATGTCATTTTATATTCAGAATTTACTGTTTCGATGCCTATGTAAAAAGTGGATGACTAACTTATTTGACACCAAGTGTAATAACGAGATTATCAATAATGGTATGAGACAAAACATTTACTATGAATAAATGTATAATAGAGATTTTTTTCAAGAAACATCCTAATTCAAATTATAAAGCCACAGTGGCTTTTGTTCATTCCAAATTTGTCAAATGGCCCATATCCTATGGTGGCTCTGAAAGTCCATCTCGCTGCCAATTCATCAAAATGACAACGCGTGCGCTACATTTCAGAAACGCACTGCAAATTCTGAAACGCTGCAAATCCAGCCACAACACAACAGAAGTGTTTCTGGACTCCATAGACTTTTAGCCATAAACAACAGTTGTGCAATACAGTTTCTCATTACGTTGAATGGGACTTGAATAGAAAAGCTTTTTAAACGTAGCTAGCTAGCTACATTTTAAGAGCTTTATTAAGTCACCTATCTAGATATTTAGATAAGTAGTGTTAAATGGGATTTTTTTTATCAGGGTTTTTAGCATTAGTTTCTGTCTAAATACCTAGCTAGATAGCCACATTCAAAGAGCATTTAGCTCTTTACCCATGATATAAACAGCAACTACCTAGTGATAAGTAAGCGATTTTTTTCATGGATGAACTAAATGATGCAGTATGTGTCAAAATGATTCACCAAAATAGACTAAACATAGCCGGATAAGAGATTAAGGGAATAACACTAGTTTTTAAACTAGAAACTAGAAAGAGTTGTGTTAGCCAAGATGTGGGAACCCTGGTTTACGTGCCTGGGTCATTTCCTGCGTCTTTGTTCTAATGGACCGCTCAGGTCACTGTCATGTACCGTGACTGTCCAACTTGAAGAGTCTGTGGTTTCCAAGGAGACTTGTAAAGGAATATTCTGCCTGAAACGTGCTGTGTGATTGCTTAGACTCTTCTGAGGGATGTAGCCAACATCACTCCACTGAGTCTACAGTCTGGTAAATAACCAAGATGTGATTAGCCTCTAAATGAAGACAGCTTGAAAAACTGCAATAAACCATAGTTCAAACAAGCATGCCAGAAATCACGAATGCTTGTAATTCGTCAAAATGGTTTCCAGCCGCTGGTTGGGGGCGTCTGATGGGCCTGCGTCTGATGGGCCTGCGTCAGATGGGTGTTCACGGACGTCTCACCGCATGTTTGTGGGGATTGTACCCCTTTGCTGAATGGGGATGTTTTAACCCCGGATGTTTGGGTCAGGTGTGCTGCTCTCCTGAGTTCAGCGTGAGAAACGTGATCCTTGGAGAAACGAGGGGTCTTGGTGGTATGAAAAGCGTGATCATCCTGGAGATTGTGCAGCTGTGTTACAGTCTTGTGCTAAGCTCTGAGAAAGTGTGTGTGTGTGTGTGTGTGTGTGTGTGTGTGTGTGTGTGTGTGTGTGTGTGTGTGTGTGCACACCGATTGGTCCCGGATCCCTTTTTTAATCCTACAGCCAGCTGAACACACACACCCCACCATCCACATAAGCCGACATTGCAGAAATGTTCACATTCATTTCCCATTCATGTTGAAGCATGCACCTACACACAGGTCCAAGCCCCACTCACACACTCCCTGAGCTATGTGTGGCTCCAGGGCAGGCTACGGGGACACGCCTGTCTGCTCTCACCCCCTGCCATCCTCATGGTTTCACGCTTTGCTAATTCTCACTCCAAACGCCCTGGAACTCATTGTACAATCTCCTGCTTTTATCTGTTTTTGTAGGACTTGACGGAGCTGACGCAGAGAAACGAGTGCCTGGACCTTAAAGGTGAGGTCTGCACCCTCCCCCTGTT
Organism: Brachyhypopomus gauderio; assembly: GCF_052324685.1. NCBI lineage: Eukaryota > Metazoa > Chordata > Actinopteri > Gymnotiformes > Hypopomidae > Brachyhypopomus > Brachyhypopomus gauderio. The sequence continues at coordinate 32,986,627 of NC_135212.1, forward strand.
AGGGGCTCTGGGTTTCATCCAGCCCCACCACCAACCCACACCAGCACTGTACATCCCTCCCCCCCCTGTTCACTCTCATCACTGATTTGCAGTTCAAAAACGGATTACTCTGTATTATCTATGGCGGTGCTGAGTCACAGTGAGAAGTGATTAATCTAGCAGTGGAGTTGAGGTTTTTTTCTGTGTGTGTGTTGTGTGTGATTGTACCCACCCCCCCAGGAGAGAAGTTGGACTACAAGGCTTGTGAGTCTCTGGAGGAGATCTTTAAACGTGTGCAGTTCAAGGTGGTGAACCTGGAGCAGACCAACCTGGACGAGGATGTGAGTTCAGCCCCACTGCTAAGTGTTGATGTCTTTGCCATACAAGTCCCAAATACTGCTCTGAAAGTTGCACAGCTGATCCACACTGATCCCAGCCACGTGCCAATTGCAGCTCCACTCTGACACATTTGACACGTTTGGCTATTGCGCATTGACGGCCGGTTGTCTGTTCCTTTTGGCGATGCGTTCACAGAGCGGACGTGTGTGTGCTTTATTTCTGTAAGTAACTAACCGCACAGCTGTTCCAATGTATTGCCCTCGCTGTAGCCCCATAAAAGCTGTAGGTCTGGTCTGGGAAAATCTTTAGCTGAGAAATTTGCTCTTTCCTGGGGGTGACATGGCTGTTTAGTTCAGGGCGCTGAAGTACAGTACTGAGTGAGAAATAATTTAGTCATGACGGAGACTCCTGCCTGAATCGTTTGACCTCGAGTGGAGGTGTTGAGGTGTTGCCATCAGCTACAGCTCTCCTGTGGCTTAGTCTTTAGCTGTGATGCCAGATGCAGGCCTGCACAGTGTCTTGAGTGTTTGCACGCTGTCGTAGATGTTAAACGCCCACCCTGGTTGGGGGGGGGGGATTGGGGGGGGGGGGGGGGGGGGGGTCAGGCAGCTCTGTGTGAAACGCTCAGGGTTCAGGCAAAGTGAGAGCTGCTCTTGGTCTGTTAGTCACGCCAGATGGGCTCATCGCAGACAGAGAATTCTAAAGGTTCAAGTTGAGTACATACATCAGTGAATGTTTTTGGTACATGTACTGATTGTTGTATATTACTGAGAGTAATGGTATCGTGTGGTCAAATCCTGTGATACATCAGCAAATATCGAATCGCCAAGTCTTACCGATGGCAATCAAGTGAAGCCTGTGCTGTGTAGAGGTTCCGCAGGCCTGTGGAGAGGAGCCTGAGGCAGGAGGGAGAGACCACACCTCCCCTCAGCAGGAGGCTACAGGCAGGTGCTGCAGGTGGTCGTCTTGGTGACCCAGGTGCCCAGCTGGGTGTTGCGTGTTTTCAGGTGTAAAACGAGACTGGTGGTTTAGGTTTGTGACTGGGGGCAAAATGAAGGGAATGCGTTAATGTAATCATCTCCACATGACAACGTGTGCGGGCGGGCGGGGCGGGCAGGCGTGCGTGTCCGCGTGCGCGTGCGCGTGCGCGTGCGCGTGTGTGTGTGTGTGTGTGTGTGTGTGTGTGTGTGTGTGTGTGTGTGTGTGTGTGTGTGTGTGTGTGTGTGTGTGTGTGTGTGTGTGTGAAATCACTTTCTGCATCTAATAGTGTTCACTGCCCACCCTTTTAAAGTCCTCTCAAAAAAAGTCTCTCTCTCTCTCTCTCTCTCTCTCTCTCTCTCTTTCTTTCTTTCTTTCTTTCTCTTTCCTGGGTCTGTTTCTCCTGTGCCTCTCAGGGAGCGTCGGCGCTGTTCGATATGATCGAGTACTATGAGTCAGCCACTCACCTCAACATCTCCTTCAACAAGCACATTGGCTCTCGCGGCTGGCAGGCCGCCGCCCACATGATGAGGAAGGTGAGAGTGGGAGGGGCTTATGCATCGGCCGTGCTGTCCCGTCCTCCTTCCGTCTGTCCCGGGGGCCGCAGTACTGCCATGGCATCCGAGCTGCTGTTTGGGCCTCGCAGCTCCACTGATTGCTTCCTGTGGAAGTTTGACATGGTAGCTGAAAGTGTGTGTGTGTGTGTCCGTCCATCCAGACGAGCTCGCTGCAGTACCTGGATGCGCGGAACACGCCCCTGCTGGACCACTCCGCTCCGTTCGTGGCCCGCGCCCTGCGCATCAGCGGCTCCCTGGCCGTGCTGCACCTGGAGAACGCCGGCCTGTCCGGGCGGCCCCTCATGCTCCTGGGTGAGAACGCGGCTGGCTGGATGGAGAGAGGGAGGTGGTGATGGAGTGAATGCCAGAGGAAAGGGGGAGGGTGGTGTGGGAGGGGTGTGGAATGGAGGAGGCGGGGCATGGGGGCAAGTGGGAGGTGCAAGTGGTAAAAAGGGAAGAGTATGAAGACACACGTATATATAAACCCCCAACATATCATGTATACCAGTGTGCAGGCCAGATAGCGCAGTAAATCCAGACAGTTTAGTGTGCCTAGCTCTGATCTAACCGGACAGGTTATTTCCAGGAGACAGGGTGACCTCTAAAGGCGGGTTCAGACAGACGGTCCTGATGGCAGAGATCCTCCACCCTGCTGGGTGTAGCAGCATCCCTGTTGTAGCACGCCTGCTGGGTGTATGTAGCACCTTCCTGTATCCTCCCTGCTCCACAACACCTTGATTAACTGCATAAGGTGTGATAGATTAGGCTGGCAGGTGTGTGTGTGTGTGTGTGTGTGTGTGTGTGTGTGTGTGCGTGTGCGCGCGCGTGTGTGTGTGAGAGAATTGTGCAGGGTAATCTCTGCAGTTTTGACTACGGTTGTGGCCTTTTTTTGTGTCACTGTTAGAATGTTAATGACTCTTGGCTGTACTGTGTGTGTGCACATGTGTCCACAGCCACAGCACTGAAGATGAACATGAATCTGCGGGAGCTCTACCTGGCTGACAATAAACTCAACGGCCTGCAGGACTCGGCCCAGCTGGGCAACTTGCTGAAGTTCAACTACAACATCCAGATCCTGGACCTGAGGAATAACCACATGCTGGACTCTGGTAGGAGAGAGCAACGCTGCCTCACAGGTCTGGGGTCAGGTGAGGGAGAAACCTGCTGTCTCACAGGTGTGTGTGCGCGTGTGTCCTGTGCAGGATTGGCGTACGTGTGTGAGGGCCTGAAGGAGCAAAGGAAAGGCCTGGTGACCCTCGTGCTCTGGAACAACCAGCTCACACACAACGGCATGGGCTACCTTGCTGCGGCACTGGTATAACACACCATCATCATCATTACCACTCACAACTGACAGTAGCACACCAGCATCACCACCACCACCACCACCCACGCAATGGCAGCAGTTACCTCACTGCAGCACTGGGAGAGTAACTCACCGTTATGTCTCTCTCAAACGCACGTGCGCTCTGCCTCCACACGTTTCTCCATCCACATACGTGTCCATAAAGACTGTAGGCAGATCCACATATAGACCTACTTCACTCCCGCTGCATCCCTGAACTTCCTCAGTGCACCATGCACACAGGCACCTGTGATCCTGTACTGCTCCAAGTGTGAGGGAGCCCAAATGGGGTTAGGACCCTTGCACACGGCTCTCCTGCTCAATCCGTGATCCACGTGTGTGTGTCTCTCTCCCTCTCTCTCTCCCTCTCTCTCTTTGTCTCTCCCTCTCTCTGTCTCCCTCTCTCTCTCCCTCTCTCTCCCTCTCTCCCTCTCTCTCTCCCTCTCTCTCTCTCTCTCTCTCTCCAGCCTTGCACCCAGAGCTTGGAGACGCTGAACCTGGGCCATAATGCCATTGGTAACGAGGGCGTACACAAGCTGAAGGACAGCCTGATTGCCAACCGCTCGCTGCTGCGTCTGGGTCTCGCCTCCACCAAGCTCTCCTGTGAAGGTGAGCAGCCTAGCCACGCCCTAGGGAGGGGCCACCCCCCAGCGCCCTCTCTGAGCCCTGTGTGCGCGTGTGTCTGCCCCAGGGGCCGTTGCCGTGGCGGAGTTTGTCGCCGAGAGCCCGCGGCTGGTGCGGCTGGACCTGCGGGAGAACGAGATCAAGACGGGGGGCCTCATGGCCCTGTCCCTCGCCCTGAAGGTCAACTCCTCGCTGCTCCGCCTCGACCTCGACAGGGAGCCCAAGAAAGAGACGGTAGGGAGGTGGGGGGAGGGGCCTCCACGTGTTTCACATCCACTCTTTGTAAAGTGGTTGAGCTGTAATGGCTTATAAAGTTTTTTTTTTAAGGGAGGTTATTATAAAGTAGGTTTATTCTTTTAAGAATGCCTTTACAGCACTAAAGCAGTAAGCTAGTAGAAGTTAATCCCCATGAGAAAATTGAGTCTGCATTTTACACATCCATGGTAGTACACACACACACACACACACACACACACACACACGCACGCACTATCTTGTGCAGTGTGTAGGGGGTGCAATTATGGGTTAGGTGCCTTGCCCGAGGGCAGCCTTCCTCTCTGATGGGTCATAGCTAACACCCCCCCTCCCTCTTCCTCTCCCTCTCTCTCTCTCTCTCTCTCTCTCTCTCTCTCTCTCTCTCTCTCTCTCTCTCAGGTGAAGAGCTTCATTGAAACACAGCGCGCCCTCCTGGCCGAGATCCAGAACGGCTGCAAGCGGAACTTCATCCTGGCCAAGGAGAAGGAGGAGTCGCAGCTGCAGGTGAGCCAGTCGGCCTCCATGGCCGAAATTGCCACGGAGGAGACGCAGGTGGAGGAAGAGGAGGAGGGGCCAGCCACGGCTGCAGGTCCCCAAGATGGAGAGAAGTCCACAGGTGAAGTGGATCCGGCAGAGGGTGAGAAACCCATCCAACACCAAGACGGGGAAAGTCAGATGGCAACCGTGCAGGACGATTCCGATTCGGATACCGATGAGGAAGAGGAGGAGGAGGAGGAGGAGGAAAATGGCATCGAGGTGACGAAAAATGCCGCCCAGACCCCGCCCCCGGTCTTGGTGATAAATCCAGTCGTCAGTGCGTCCCAGGCCAGCCTGGCTCCACCTCCTACTGCTCCTGGCCACACCCCTGCCTCCCCTGAGGTTCCGGCCTCGGATTCGGGGCAAGGGGTGAAAGAAGCAAGCGTGCCCGCTGTACCCGCTGCAGCCCCGCCCTCCCCTGGCCGCTGCATCTCCGTGTCCAGCCCCGGTAGAGGTCACAAGATCTTCATGGTGACCCGCGTGGAGAGCCCGCCCGAAAAGCAACAGTCGCTGATAGAGCTGGCCAGGAGTCTCCAGGGGAGGGAGCCAGAGAGCAAAACCCCCACGGCACCTGCCCCATCTCTACAGCAGCCCAAACAGACCCCCTCTACAGCTGAGAGGAGTGGGGAGGCGTCCGATTTGTCCCCCGAGACCTCGGAGCGACCTCCACAGGCCCCGTCCGCCGCCTCCTCGCAGCCTGACCAGACAGGACAGACTTCAGTGCTGCTGGCAGGAGCCTCACCTCAGCCTGGCACAGAGCAGCTGCTGCCTGCAGCATGCAGTGAGCGTGACCAACACCAGGAGGCAGCAGAGAGCAGAAACACTACACAAACACTGCCGAGGGATGAGGGCGTGTGCACTGGGCAAGCTCAGAGCCAGCAAACGTCAGCGCCCGCTGATGTGGGGAAACCTCTCCGTGAGGCAGTGACACCGCATCTGGAGGAGAACGTTTCTCTGTTTGAACGACCACCAGAGGGCGCTGTTGCCGATAATCCACTAGTTCACCTAGCTGTTAGCTCAGAAAGTGACCAGCAGACCAAGACAGTTAGTGACCAGCAAATGGGGCCTGACCGTGGCAAACAGGAGCCAGTAAGGATGTCGCAGGATTCGGTGGAGGAGAGAGGAAGCGTAGAGCTGGAGGTTGGAGTAGGCGGAGATCTGATGCAGCGAGACGCACACCAGGCCGCTGAGCTTGCCCAGGCACAGATGGCCAAGCATGAGAGCAACAGCCAGCAGCAGACAGGCTCTGAGCCCACTGCAGAAACGACGGCCGTCCCCGAGCGCCCCCTGGTGGAGCAAGATGGCATTGTGTCCACGGGGGCGGAGTCTTCAAGCAGGTCTCCCTGCCAGAGCGGCGCAGAGGAGAACGAGGGTGTTGGCACGGAGAGGGCTGTCCTGCCCAACGGCCTGAAGCCCGAGTTCGCCTTCCATCTGCTGGAGCCGGAGGGTACGAAGGCAGCCCGTTGCATCATGGAACATGGTGAGTTCCAGCAGGATTGAGATTAAGCAGATTGGGGCGGACTGCAATGACGAGGATTAGGGACTACCTTGTGCATGTTTTTTTGCATTCACTGTGTCTGTGCGTGTTTTACAGTGAGTGTGACTGCTGAGCTCAGTTGCGGCCAGGATCTGGAAGAGCTCCTCCTAGAGGCCAGTCTGGATACAAGCAGAGATGCACCTTAGTGCTGTAGCTACGGTAACCCAAATCTTTTCTTTAATCATCAATTTATTTGTTTATTTATTTGCTTGTTTGTTTCTTGACTTTTGCTCAGTGCTAGTGTAATTTCTATTTTACTATCATGTTTAATAGCCTAGCAAACAGTTATAGAAGTCATTCTAAATGAAAGATTACCAGTGTCCAGAGAAATGTGTGTGTGTGTGGTAGGAATTCCAACTTAATTTGCACGGTGTCTGATATGTAGTTTTATTAAATTGCAGCATGTCTGATGTGATTGTTTTACAATGCACCGTGCCTGATATGTAGTTTTCTTGCCTCTTTTGTGGGCAAGCATCTTGTTTTAGCTTCATTAACTGAGTATAAGGAAATGTTTGCGTTGACATGATCGTTCATTTTCTGATCTGTGATGACACCCCAATCTGCAGCTCACCCATTTGACCACCTTCTGCTTGTTCCTGCAGGCCCCGCCCTTGTAGAGAGGCCTTGTCCAATCAGTGTGCACCACTGGGCCTCAGAGGTTCCTCCCCTCCTCCTTCTGCTATATTATGGCCCCTTCCCTCCAGGACAAAATGCTAAGACACCATTGAAAAGCAAATATTAAGAAAACCGAACCAAACGGTGTTGTCTTCATCATCGGTGTATGTTCCTTGAGACACGGCTACAAAATGTTCATTATATTGGAAAGCAGTGCAACACACACTTAAGCACGTTTTTTTTTTGTTTTTGTTTTGTTTTTTTTTTTTATGACCCTGATGATCTGAAGGATAATTTCATGCCGGCCTTTCAGCTGTCACACTACATTCCTCCTGATAATGGAAGTCAGTGCAGACAGGAGCCAGACGAAAAAACAAACACACCGGGTCAAAGCCTGTCCACTATGTTGAGCTGTAGACTGTGGCGCCCCCAAGGTGGACTCCAAAAGTTACTGTAGCAGAAAAAATGGACCCATCCTTTAGCCATGGTTCTGGACCGTCAAGAGAGTAAATGTGTGGCACATTTGAGTCGGTAAATGTGTGTCGCTCTCTGGCTGATGAGACTGACTCGGTGGGGGGAACACACCGTTTGCTCTGTGTGTGTGTGTGAAGGTGTGTGTGTGTGTGTGAAGGTGTGTGTGTGTGTGTGAAGGTGTGTGTGTGTGTCACGTATTGTTCCGTCTCAGAGAAACAAAGCCTGCCAAAGCGACACACGATCCCTTGGTTAGATTGTTCCTGCTATGTGGGTCCTGCTCAGGAACTCTAACACTCTGCATTTAGAATCTCTTTCAATATTTGTCGTTAGCCAAGATCCCGTGGTCACTCCAGCCACGTCTCCTTGGTGGGGGTGAGGATCAGTTTCTAAAGCCTTCTGAAGCTGGGTGGGGAGGGGGGGTTACCATTCAGCATTGGCTGGACTACTGCTGTTCTGTAGTGAAACTGCTGAATTTTCCAGATGCTTCTATTATTAGTGAATTCATTCTTCCAATGATTTTTTAATTAACTGTTTTCATACAAAATAAAAAAACGGAAAGTACAGAGACATACAAAGTTAAATGTTTGTAGCCCCTTCTCTCCCACCTCACCCCCCTCCCTCCCTCTCCCCCCTCCCACCCTCACCCCCCTCCCCCTCCCTCCCTCTCTCCCACCCTCTCCCCCCTCCCCCCCCTCTCTCCCACCCTCACCCCCCTCCCCCTCCCTCCCTCTCTCCCACCCCTCTCCCCCCTCCCCCCCTCTCTCCCACCCTCACCCCCCTCCCCCTCCCTCCCTCTCTCCCACCCTCACCCCCCTCCCTCCCTCTCTCCCACCCTCACCCCCCTCCCTCCCTCTCTCCCACCCTCACCCCTCTCCCTCCCTCTCTCCCACCCTCACCCCTCTCCCTCCCTCCCTCCCTCCATCTCCTGCCTTCGTCTGGGTTCACCCTGTGCCATCCTCATTTGCACCAGACACAGGTTCAGCGCATATGCCTCCACTTCATTTTTGCTGCTTTGTGGAGTCGTTGGGTTCTATTTATTTTATTGGGATCTGAGCCTCCTGTGATGCGTCCTGCCCTTCTCCTCACACTCTCTTTTTTATTAGTTTCTGAGGGATTTGATTTTAAAGATTCTCATTCCTCCCCCCCATTCTGTTTGGTGTACATTTTCAGATTATATAAAGAGCAATTAATACTTTTTTTTAGGGGTAGAGGGACTTGGGAGGATAAATTTATTATATATATATATATAAATCGGGGCTGGAACTTTGGGGAAAGTGCAGGTTTTTTGGGGGGCTAAGAGGGCACAGACTGTTTCAGGGGAGAGTGGAAAACCCTGCAGGCACGAGACTGAATGAATGTTGAAGTTTATAAAGAAAACACTACTGCTGGGTGAAGCAACAGCCAGCAGGGGGTGCCAGAGAGCAGAGTTCTCATTGTACCAACAAGGAATGGGAAGGAGGTCTTCCGGGAGGCAGCGTCACTGATACCAAATCCAAGTAGCGGTGGTGATGAACGTTCTCAGCACTGCCCTCTTCTGGTACGGATGGCGTGCTTCATACCCCACTCTGCTCACTCGGCTCGCTGGCTTGCGTCGTTGGCACTTTGACTGCTCCGGGTGAACAGTACAAGTGGGGAAAGGTGTCTGTGAAGTGGAGCTTAGCCCCAGGACAGCTGGGCCTCTACGCCCAGATCGTCACTGGCCGAATAACTGACACTTCCGTGCTGCCCCCAACCCAACGTTTGTAATGCTTTCATTTTTAGTAATTTTTAAATTACCTGTTAATTTAATCAGAAATATTTGCTGGTAACCACAAAGAGATGTGTATGGCAATTTTTTGTTGTTTGTTTCTCTCTCTCAAATAAATGCATGTAATGAAATTCTAAGCCTGAAAAGACTGGTGCCTGTGTTTCTTAGTCAGTGTTAATGCAGGGCCATTTAGTGTATAGTACATTAAAACACACTTCAGCTGATTTTTGCAAGCTCAAATGTAAATGTGCCATATTTTTGTCAATTGTGATTTTTCACCGCAATCAAAATTTGTCCTCCACTTTTTACCCATCTGTGCAGTTAACACACACACTAGTGATTACTAGGGGGCTGTGGTGCACACGTGCCCAGAGCGGTGGGCAGTCCTAGCCCGGCACCCGGGGAGCAGTAGAGGTTAAGTGCCTTGCTCAAGGGCACCTCAGCCATGGCCTCAGGCCTGGGAATCGAACCCACAACCCTCCGGTCACAAGACCAGTTCCCTACCACCAGGCCATGACTGCCCACTTTGGAGACGGGCCCTCCATTCGAGATAGTAGGTGTACAGTTTGGCCCTTAAATTGGCTGTAAGGGTCATGGTGGACGTCCGTTCATGTCACACGAGGATGTGATGCTCCTGGTGGATTAAAATGATGGGAAACCAGCTGCAGGGCGTCTGTCCCAGTCCAACCCGCACACTAGCTCTGTGTGTTATGCAGGTCTGAAATACTGTAGCACTGGGTCTGATGAAGGCCTAACACACTACACCTGGGTCTGAACAGTGCTAGAACGTGTTGGTTACATTAAGCATCAAACATGCTGAACTGTGACTTCAAGATCCATGTGGCTTTGGGACAGCCCTGATACCCCACTACACTACACTGCAATCTACCAGCAACCTAAAACCTTAAACAGCACTGGAAGCTATATGTCCTAGAGACCAATTCACAATCTTTGCTTTGTTTCTTTTGCCTGTTCTGCTGTTTTTTCTCTCCCTCTCTCTCGCCTGCCCTCCCGCTCCCTCATATGGGTGTCAAAGGGTGCTGGTTGCCATGCTTCCCCACATGTCTTTGATTGACAGGTCATATCAGAAGCAGTGTAGGCAGGAGGTGTGTAAACTCCACCTCTGACTTATTGTACGCCTGGAAGAAAACTCCCATTCAACCCCCAACCAGTTTCTCATATGTAACAGCACGGGGACCTCGTACTAAACGGATTGTGCATGCAACCCCCCTTGGTGGCTAATCTTAATCTCTGTTTCATAAACTGATGCTAAATATGTTAACAGAAACACCACGTTATTGCATTGTATATGTGCTATGAATGGCAAAACACGGGTTTTTGTTACAATGTATTTACTGTCTGGGGAGTAGTACAGAGATATAAAGTATTCATTAGGTGCACAGAAACAAACAAAAGAGGAGGAGTAAAATGCATGAAGGGGTCAGAGTGAAGAGAACAAATACAGACTACTTTAGTAGACAGCACTTCTCTCTTACAGGTTAATGAACACCACATCATTTGTGTAACTCAAACTGAAATCTACAGGACACTGCAGGGAAGAGAAAGGTCAGGTGGTCTCAGGCCTGAATGAGTCCACGTGAGGGGCAGTTCGATGAGACATCACCTGATCTTTGTCCCCGTCAAAGTGAAAAGAAAGATTCCGTGTGATATATATCGGTCATATGAACACTTCTAACAAGATGATCATTATCCCAGAATTTCCCCAAAGGCAAGAATCGTTCTCTCAGTCATTGCCTTATTTGTGAGCTACAGTAACTGCATGATCTGTAATATACAGACGTGGCTGTATTATGTTTAGCTGCTTACACTGAGAAAGTGCCTCCAAACCGATCGAATAAGCGCTATCAGTTATATATTATCTGCAGTGCCTGATTTGCATGCCTCGTTTCGCCATCACGCTGCTGTCACTTATAGGCCTGGTGACAGCACCCGTATAAAGACGGGGGGAACTGCGGGACACAGCACTGCGTCGCCCGCTAAGGATTGTTACCTCAGAAGGGAGAATGAAAGTTGTGAAACGGCAGGCAGGGTGGCAGAAAATGTAACTGCCTTCGGACTGTGTATGAACTTAATAAATAATAAATATTTATAAGTTTGTTAATAAATATCTGCAATGAAACACGCTTGTGTCCGTGTGCAATGAGAAAGCATAAAAACTGATAATGCAATATAGGCCACAAGCACGGGACAGAGCCCTGGCAGGTTGGAATTTTCTTCAAGGAGAGACGTGCTTGCTTAAATGACACGCGTGGAGTGTGTTGCTTTAGCGCGGGAGAGGACTTTAAATCTCAACCAGGGCAGTCTACACAACGCACGGATACTAGAATGCTAGTATCTGGAAGATACTGGAAGGTGTAGAAACATACCCAAGACATGTGATTAACCTTGCAACTGTAGCTTTCTGCCAACGAAATGTGTAATATATTTTTCTTAAGTCTGTTATAATTTTCTCAAGTCTGTGCCCTGTACTCATGAACAATCTGAGGCTTTTTGAATATAACTCAACTTTCTGATCTTGCAATTTTTTTCTAGTTTAATGTCACAGGTCGTACACATCAGACTTGCTTAAACCCACTGAAGCAGATAACGATTCTGAAGACGTCCGAGGAGCAAGAAGGAGAGGAGAAGAATCTCCTCACATGATCGCGATTAGCAGTGGGCGTGGGAGAATGGGTGTCCTATATCCTAGCCTGTTGCAATGGGCCCAGTGGCGGTCCAGAGGAGCTTCTCAATTCATCGTACAGCTCGTGCACGGGTTCTTCCGCTCTGGAGAACCTGGAACCAGCACAGCTTCAAAGCTTTAGAACTGTGGAGCTGACCTATGTCTTATTTTGCAGTACAGGGCCGTTGTATGGTAGTATAAAATAAGGACTGAGCCTTATAATTGTGTTCAGCAATATATTTTTAGTGTGTGAAAACGAGACCTTTTCGAGAAAGTTGGCAGACGTGTTAGTTTGTTGGAACGATAAAACGGTCAGTACTCTTTTAAAATACTTTTAATTTGCATTCGATCGATTTTGCTCAGTCGGAACACAGTTCTAGTATACCGCTGGTTTTCCTTAGAGAGACATGTTTTTCCCTGCACGTCTGTAATCAGTAAGTCTGTAAATTTTGGACAACTGTAAGTAGCGCGTGTGAAAGACTGAATGAATAACACAAAGTGTAGTTATTCAATTTACTGTAATACTACCAGGAAGAACATTCCATCTACCAGTGAAATAGTGTAATCACCTGGAATGATGATCGATATCGTTTGGTTTCACTGGGTGGGAACTTTGTACCTTCATTCCCAATATTCAGCTTGTTTTAAATGTCTAGTATTTGGTAAAAGCGGCAAATAAAGTTTCGGATGCTATGTTCTCTTTTACATGTGGTGCAGGTGCTATGGGAAGGTCTACACTCTGGTGCACAGATGCGCACAGATGCGTACTGGCGTTCACCTCCGCCCTCCTTCTGTGCGAGATCGTGGCTGGCCGTGTCTGCAAGTCCCTTATGTTAATCGTAGATAGTTTCCACACCCTCTCCATCCTCGTTTGCGTTGTCCTGCACCCGTCACTGATCCGTACAGGAGCCTCGACCTCCGATCCCTGCACGTGCCCACACCCCCATGAACGAGAGCTGCAGCGCATTCCTTCAGCTGCCCCGGTGACACTTCCATGCTCCGGCCTCGTGCCATCTCCACAGCCAGCCGCTGGGTCTGTCGCTGCTGGTGCTGCCCCTGCTGTATCTGAGGGAGTTCGGCACAGTGCGCTGCGCCTGCAGCCCTTCGGCTCTCTCGTCTCAGCTTTACTGCTGGCCGGCATGTGCATCTCCTTCGTTCTCGAAATCATTAGTCATACGCTGCAGCCGCGTTCAATAAGTCACCCTCTCCTGGCGACAGTGATAGGTGCGGTGAGTCTGCTGTTCAATGGATTAATGCTCGTCTGGAGGAGAGGCAGAGAATCAAATGTAGTAACTGATGGGAGCAACAAGAGCCTGACAGGGATACAGCATTTAAATGCAGAAAAAAAGGAAGGTATGAGCTCGATTTCACCTGTAAATTTCATACAAACAAAAAACTGTATAAAAACAATAAATTTTTGTTGTGTTTTTGCTTTGTCTAAGCTAAATTTAATAGTGGATCTCCTGAAAGCACTTTCAATGGCAGAGAAGAAACTTCTGGTTCCATGCTCATGTTCTGCAACCCTGGATTATCCAGTGTGGTGAACCAAGACCAGGTATCTCTGAAATGCTCCTCTTCCTCCCACATATGCGCTGATCCCGCAACATCACACACTACTGTCTCATCATCAGTCCAGTCATGCAGAGAACTCCATTTCCCATGATTCCATTGGCTGTCAGCAATCTCAGCAGACCCTCCAGCCTCCAGGCACACTTACTGAGGTGGCTAACAACAACGTCTGTACAGGACACACTAGTAAGAAAAGCTCCTTATTCTTTTATCCTTGTATATTTCAGACACCTTGACTGTGACATTTGTAATTTGGGCCATGTTTGGAAATTTTAAGTGTAATTATATGAAGTTACTTTGGTAAAGATCAGTTATGAATTAATGATGATGACAAGGAATGTCACACACTTCACAGAAAATGAGCCTGCTGGGTCAATTCACAAGGAACCTCAGAGGTGATGTTCCAGGCTGTTTTCTAACGACAGTGTTGTGCTTCTGGTTTATAGTACATAGCAGGAGACCACCCACGTCAGGCTGGTCGAATCAGGAGAGAAGAAAGACTGGGCAGCAGCGGCAGGACGGCATCTGGGGCAGTATCACCGTGATCCGGAGCCTGCTGGCTTCAGTTCTGGTCCTGATCAACGGTCTAGTTCCTCTCGCCCTCGGCCCCGACTGCCAGCCCTCTCAATGGGGCTGCCTCCTCCTCGTGTACCTGGACCCGGGCTTCTCCATGCTGGCCGTGCTGGTGCTGCTGGCCGGGACGCTGCCCGAGTTCCGCCGCTACGGCTTGGTCCTGCTCCAGGCATGCCCGGCGCACGTGCACGTGCAGGAGCTGACCGCTCACGTGGCACGTGTGCCGGGCGTGCTTGCCGTGCACGAGCTGCACGTGTGGCAGCTCTCTGAGACGCAGCTGGTGGCGTCGGTGCACGTGCACTGCCTGTCAGGGCTGGGGGCGCCGGAGTACTCCGGCCTCCTGACGGCCATCACGGAGGTGCTGAGGGGCTTCGGCTTGAGCCACTGCACCGTGCAGCTCGAATTACTCGAACATGCCGCTTCACAGAGCACAAATACAGCCAAGGTGAATACGGCAGAGCAGCCACCATGTAGCTTGCACTGTGGAAAGAAGTGTGCTAGGATGATGTGCTGCTCACCGCCACAGGAGCGACCCTGCTCTACATCTCCCTCTAGTGGAGGTGAAGCATTAGAACGGTGTCATTGAGAACACGTACATGTAATGTTTAATATCAAATTAAGTTTCAGAATTGATTACAAAAAATCAAATGTGATAAAATGGTTTGTATTTATAACGTTTTTTCACCGTAGCAGATTTTCTGTGGTTGGAAAAGCTATGAAATGGGCCTGAATCACATGTCTTTCTTATTGTTCATTCTGGAATGTAAAAGTCTTCTGGTTTCTTATAAAATGCATAACATTTCACCAAAGAGAACAATGTAAGAATATATTTCACATCATTCCAATGCCAGATACAAAAGTCTATTAGACAAGAAGTTAGGATGTATTAAAATTATATATATATATATATATATATATATATATATATATATATATATATATATATATATATATATATATATATATTGATATATATTGAATAGCATACTTTGTAAAAGAAGTGCATTAGGATGAAATCCACAACATAAAAACCATAACTTCAATTGGATATATATGTATATAATCACTGTCAAACGGAAGTAAAAAATTAGCAAGAAATGTGTCATATCTACGCGTGTTTAGCTGAAATCAAGCTAATAATTCCACAAAAGTTTAAAAGACGTGATTTTTGTTGTTATTGTAACACATGGGTGGGGGGCCGCTCTTCGCTCGTCCCTATATCAACATCCCGGAAGCGCCGCCACACCGGACCGCGACAGAATGCTGAGACGGCGGGTATCGCTCCTACTCGTCTGCCTGCTCTCCGTGTACCATGGTGCAGCCGACAACGGCAGTGTCAAGAAGCTGAAGATGCAGTACACCACGGGACCTCTTCTTAAATTCCAGATTTGGTAAGGAAACCTCGAGCAAAAGGCGAATGTCGAATACGTTTAGCTCTTCGGCTAACACCAGCTAGCTCGCCCTCCACAAGTTCGCGGTTCTGGGTGAAGGTGGACGCGGCGCTGTGTCGCACGAAATACGGTTATATCACGTTATATGTCCTGTCAACCGGGACAAGCAGGCGAGTTTACTGGGGTCGACCGTCCTCTTTTAGCTTGGCCACCTAGTTAGCTCGCGATGCTACACTGGTCAGCGGTTCCGAATTTGGTGGTTAAAACGAGAAGTTGGATAATGAGGTGAAGCGGACACGGCGTGACGGAGGTCAGAGAAGGGTTCGTCCACGCGTGTGTGTGGGGTTTGTTTTACGAGAAAATGGCCAACATGCGGCTCCTAGGTGTGGTACGTGACCGCACCACAAGAACATGCTGGATGTGTTGCGTCCGCCTTTCTGTTAAAACTTGACGTAGTTGCGTATGGCGAGTAAGAATAACCTCTTCGTCTTCGTGTCAATACGCAGCATATCCTGAGGATACAAGCGGGTGTTTGAGGAGTACACTCGGGTTCTGAACCAGAGGTACCCAGACATCCGCATCGAAGGGGAGAACTACCTGCCCCAACCCATGTACAGGTGAGTGGCCCTCTGTCACGTGACTTCTCAAATGGTGCTATGCGCTTAGCCGCGTGTGAGTGAATCATATGATTTCTCTTTGCAGACACGTTGCTTCGTTCCTCTCCATATTTAAGCTTGCTGTAATAAGCCTTATTATTTTGGGAAAGGACCCATTTGCGTTCTTTGGCATGGAGACCCCTGGAATTTGGGCATGGGGTCAAGAGAACAAGGTAAAAATGTTACTCACTCGGGCAGGGAGGAAGAAATCATAGAAACGGTATAATTGTGCCACTTGGTTGTTTCTTTTATGCAAGAAAAGTAGATGCAACAAGGAAACATAGTAAACAGTCTTACAATTGAGGGTTAAGTGCGTTGTCAGTTCAGTCACTGGAGACCAGGGAAGCTCCTGGGACCTTTGTCTTAAAATGTAACCCACATCATGGATCCCAATGGGATGTTGTTAATGATCTCTAGATGGGAACCTGTATGAGCCTCATTATCTCTGTTATCCTAAGACAGAAGACAGTGTGAAGATCTAAGGACCCTAGGCACGTTTTGTGTACCTGAATAAAGTTTTCCTTTGCTCGTGATGCTGCTCCCTGTTGAGTGCTCCCATTCGTGATTCTTGCAGATATACGCTTGTATGATGGTCTTCTTCCTCAGCAACATGATTGAAAATCAGTGCATGTCAACTGGCGCCTTTGAAATATCACTGAATGGTGAGATGCATTTATTTTATTGGACTACTTTGTCTCAAATAAATATTTTAGAAGTAATGCCTTTTCCAGAGACCTTACTAAAGTGTGTGTGTGTGTGTGTGTGTGTGTGTGTGTGTGTGTGTGTGTGTGTGTGTGTGTGTGTGTGTGTGTGTGTGTGTGTAGATGTGCCTGTTTGGTCCAAGCTGCAGTCAGGTCATCTACCGTCCATGCAGCAGCTGGTTCAGATCCTGGAGAATGAGCTGAAGCTGAATGCACACATGGACACACTGCCCCTCCAGCGCTCCTAGTTCCTCCTACAGCTTCACTCTCTCCTGTAGGTGGCAGGGGAACCTGTGCACAGATGCTTTACCATACAGGTGCTGCCCAGTCAGCAGCTGCTGTGGAGTAAGGCAATGTGGAAAAAGTTGATAATGTTTGTTCTTTTTGTTGGGAAATGTAGTATTAGAATAAAAACTAAGTTCTCTCCAGTATACAAATGTACTCTTGTGAGCCAAGCCTTAGTAATTAACCCACGCTAGCAAGTTCGCCTTTAATTGTACTTATAACTTTCTTTTCCTGCTGCCATTTGAGAATGTTGAAAAGTCATACATAAGAGACAAAATATACTGCTGACTTTCTTCCTTCTAATACTTGATTTCGTGAACACTGACTTTAGCCCTGCTGAACATCTGGCCCGCTTTTTGAGCGTCTCCCTCTTTCTCCAGGTATGTGATGGGGGTTCCTGCTCGGTAATGTGGCACCTATGAAGGCCTGCGCTGAAAGCAGTGTGTCTGCTGGTGTAGACCGGATGTCCTCGTCCCCATTACTGTTCTAGTGGCGCTCCTGTCGCAGACAGCGGGATAGCAGTGGGTTCACTCACAGTTTGTTGGAATGCTGGGATTTTTTTTCTTTATTGAAACATGCTTGTGGGCTCTAAATATGCAGTAGTCAATCCCTTGCAGACATTTTTACCTAGTTAATTGTTGACCACTGAACACTGAGATTAAGAGACTGGTTTGCCATCATAACTAATAATTATTTTTTTTGTTTATAGCGTCAGTTCATAGTCTTGAATCTCGAGGGCCAAAGTTTTGTGTGCGCGCGTGCGTGATATGTCACCCAAACTTACAAATGTCCATACAGTTTTTTTTTTCTTTATACTTTAGGATAATTTTGCCAATTGCATCATGTTCTGATGGTAACAATGGAAACAAAACATGTACTTGGATTGTGATTTTAGGTGTGTGGCAAATGTTACCATACATAATTAACTCATTACAAATAAAATAACATCATGAATCATCACCATGTAATTCATATGTTCATTTTGTGTTAATATATTAAATTTTTTTTCATGCTCAACTGAAATAAAATGTTTCTCAAAATATTTTACCTGGAAGCTCTTACTTGATTGAAGGCATACTACATGATTTATTTCTGAGGGCTGCCTGGTGGATAATTAGGTTAAATGTACAACAGAATAATTTGAAGAGTAATATTCAAACAAAATATTAATATGAAGTTCTGACGTGTTCTGAATGTAATGCATTGTGCTATATAAATCAGCAGTGGTTAATGCTTAACCTTATAAATCTAGCATAAGCCCCAGTGCTTTGTGGGGTGTAGTAGGCAGTAGTTTGGTTTATTTAATGTGGTTACTGAAAGAAACCTATGATTCTGATGTTGATCTTCTGTGATGTCAGAAACCACACAACTAAACTGAAAACAAATTATACTGAAGTCAACGAAAGTACGTCGGAACTTAAGCATGTTTGCCAAAAATATTTGCGATTCAGCATCTAGAATTAGAATTGTTCAGTTATCACAGTCAAAGCGCCCTGAAATAAATTTAGTAATAATATAGCGTGTGCAACTGGTAATCCAAATCTTTAGAACACAGAGAAACCAGGAAAACTCCAGAAGGAGCATCTTCAAACATGTCGGTTTTAAAACCACGCTACAGTTTCAATATGACGACGTAAGACTGACACATAGTGGTTTAAAGACAGAACTGCAGTGAGTCACAACTTCCTACAAAGAACCTTGTTTGTTTACTTTCTCTGCTTTCTCAACAATAGGTCACAGTGTGTTCCTCCCATGTCTACTGAAGATACAGTTATCTTTAGCTTGTTGTTTTTCAGAAAGTCAGAGTCCTTCCTTCAAGCAAGCTAACTAATAAATAACTGCTCTAGCTTTACATCAAAAAGATGTATCAAACGGAAGAAAACCTAATCAAACTACCTAAACAACTGTATACCGAGTAAGAAAATATGTCTGTAATCTTAAAATAGTTTTCTATTAATCAATTTCACAATTTAGTATAGTCTGAGTCATTGGGATTTGTTAAAATGCTTCAGGAGATCGATAAGATCCATGAGCAGGAAGCCCAGAAAGGCTTTCCCTGTAAAATGCAGACTCTGCAGTCAGGATTTAATAGGCAGCCAGCCATTATCTTTTACAGTTATGTAAAAGCCAGCCTGATGTTGCAGAAGTTTAACATAGAATAAATGAAACCCTGAACTAGCTTCCCAGGGATGAACGTGTCTAATTTTAAGTGTTAATATGTGCAACTCTATGTCTTTACCTGTAGCTATTCTCAGAATAACCAGAATAACCTTAAAGTTCTAAGACCAAATCAGCAATTTTACATCAGGCAGACTTGGGATCCAACACATGCAATTTCTTAGAAGAAGGTGGTTGCTAGACATTCAAACTTACATGTCTTTAACGTTTCCCTTTGTATTGTTGCTGATCCTAGTCAAAATGTTTGGATATATATTATATAATATATGATTTATAATATATATAATAATATATATAATAATGAATTGTCAGCATAAAATGCTGTTTCCTTTTCCTTTCTTATTTGCAAGTTCTCCATTTAATGGAAAACATCCTGAATGATTTATTGTACTATGTTGCTTTTTCAAAGTGTAGAAAAAGACTGGTGAGACACACTGTATGAACCTGAGGAAATTTTATTGAAGCATGGCAATACTTTTGGATATTTCAGAATTTAATTGGAATTCATGGTATCACTGATCCAGTTCTTGTAATTGCAGACCTTGGTGTAGACTCCAGGTTTGTTCCTCTGGGCACAGCCGGCACCCCAGGACACGATGCCCTGGAGCTGGTTGTTACACACCACGGGTCCGCCAGAGTCACCCTGGCAGGAGTCCTTGCCACCCTCGAGGAAACCGGCACAGAACATGTTGGCAGTGATCTGGAAGGGGTAAGAGTTACTGCAGGAGCTGTCACTCAGGATGGGAGCTTGCAGACACATCAGGTTGTCGGGGTAGTTGCTGCCGGAGGGACTTGTGTTTCCCCATCCGGAGATGAGACACGTGGTGCCGGCCGCGGCGCAGCTTGTGGGCAGGGCCACGGTGCGGACGTAGCTGTTGATGGTGGCGGCCTTGCTCAGCTTGATCAGCATGATGTCGTTGTCCAGGTTGCCGCTGTTGTAGCCCGGGTGCCGGATGACCTTAGCCGAGCTGATGAACTGCTCCGTGCCTTCGCTGACCTCAATGTTGTGCTCACCCAGACGCACCTCGATGCGGGACTTGTAGCAGTGGGCGGCAGACACCACCCACAGGCTGCTGATCAGAGAGCCGCCGCAGAAGTGGTAGCCAGCGTTCAGGGACACCTGGTACGGCACACTGTTCTTGGTACACTGGTAGCCACCGACGATTTTGTCATCGTCGCCATCCAGCGGGAAGGCGTAGGCTGCAGCAAACAGAGTGAGGAGGACGACGGCCTTCATGGTCATGTTAGACACCACTGTTGCTTTCAGCTTCTCATCATCCACTTATATATCCCACAAACAGCATTTAGCCTGTCATGTTCAAGGTTAGGACATTTCCAGAGATAAAGAGAAACCGAGTGTGAACCGACACATGGTCATGAGTGTGTGAACTGACATATGGTTACTGATAATACTTTTATTAATAACTCAACTGAGCTTAAGATATTTGTGAAAAATAAATTCTTTATATCTGGGATCACACATATTATGGAGTCACCACAGTTGTATTGTATATGCATAGGGGCTATTTTACTGTAGGCATTGTATATCAATAATTCTTTTTTACTGTTAGCTGACATATAGAGCTGAAAGCTCATTTCTTGAAAGCTTGAACACATTCACCGACACATTTTATTGAAGGTGCATGAGCGAACTGGCCGGACAGACGCACATTTAAAAACAAAAACAAAACAGTTTTATTTCATGCACTTTTGACTCCTTACTTTTCAAAGATCTCAGGCCGGTCAGAGATGGTCAGAGATGGTCAGAGGGCCGGGTGTGGCCCGCGGGCCTACAGTGCCCAGGTCTGCTCTGGACACTGAATGATATTTCTACTTCCCTGTCGTCTGTAAGATTATCAACAATATGGAATATACAACGCACGTGCTATTAAGGGAACATTTCAGTAAGTAAACTGAAGAAAGAATGCTAAGTATCAATTATTTTAGTTTTCAGTGGCTCATGAAAATATGCTTTATTAATGATCAGTATTGTAGTTGTCAGTTAATACATTTAGTGTTATCAGCAAAAAGCAATGATTTCGTCTTGTTCGGATGGAACCTTAGCAACTAGACTACACGATCCAGTTAGAAAGAATAAAAATGTTTACGTGTCAGAATTGACGCTTTTTCAAATGCTAAATTATATACATCGTATTAAAAACACGAACGGGTTCACCCCGGGACGCTTGCTTCACGCCTATTGGTTGAAATGTGGATTATGGGTCACGTGTCATGCAACAAGGCGGAAATAATAGTGAGGATTCGCACAAAACCCCGTCGAAGTATTAAAGATGTGTGAAATTCGCATTTTGGACCTGTATGGGGTTTAGGAACAAAACCGTATTAAAATTAAATGCACATAGTCTACTTTGCGTTTCATTAAGTTTCTGATTGATCTTGGACGTCGGTGGAGTTTACAAGAGTAGCGCTAAGTAGCTAGCAGCATGAAGCGCTCTAGTTAAGGTTCCCCATGTGGTCAAAGCGGAGCAAAGTCTCCAACGTGTTATGATGTATTTGATGGCTACAATGGACATCGTATAGACTGTTTTTCTTATTAAATAATGCTTCTGAGAAATTCACTTCCAAGTAACCGGTGGTCGTAGCGACATTAGTTAGCTAGGTGGCTCACTAGAATGATCTGAAGTCATGGACTGGCAGACGACAGAGCTTGAAGACAATTCTGTCCCTAACGGGCAAGATACGAAGGCCACAGAATGTGAGAGTGCGATAGCAAAATCGGATCAAGGAAATGAAGCTAAGGATCGGACAATTAAAATTAGACTTTGCGGATCCACACCTTTACTTTGGAGGTCGGCCGATGTTAAAACGGCCAGGGAAGAGTTCGGGGTGATCGGAACTCTGGTGGGTTCACTTCCCAGACAGCCAAGGCAAAACACTCGGTTAGGGAGACCCCTCGAGATACTGCAGGAAGAAGCTCGTCTGTTGTTGGAGACGGGACAGGCAACCGCTTTACAGCATCCAGACAAGGGCAATGAGGCAAGTTTCATTTGCGTTAGCAAAGTTTACTGCTGGGACAGATGTTCCCCAGCTTCTCCCTTTTACCATCGAAATGCTCTTAATTGTATCTGTTTCATGTAATACCATTTACGAGTATCATTTTCATTTTTGCAACATCTTTTTATCAGAAAATAGTTACATACGCAGCTAGCTTCACTGTATTGGATGACTAGTGCCATGGTGACAGTGTGGAGATGTTTGCATTTTTTGCCCTTGTTTTCCACAGGTGTCTGAAAGTGAAGAGAGTCACCAGAATGCTGTCCAACTTTACCAAGCTAGTCTAGACTGCAGTTATGAAGAACAATGCACTTTGGCTCTCGAAGACAAGAAAGCGGTACTTCACAGAGTAATGTCTGAGAAACAGAATAGTGAGTTGCTACACCCACTACACAATTAAAACAACATTAAAGGATATTGATTTTTAAGCATGAATAGCTTAGTCCTCATTTACATATGTTCATTACAGGTGTTGAAATAATTTTAGGGCTGATGGTAATTACTGCACGGTAAAATGCTTCAGTTTTTGCTGTTACATAAGCTTAACGTGTGATCTGAGTGAGAATGCATGCTGTGTCTTGTCTCTAAGGTCACTCAGGTAATGATGGTGCGGAAAGAGCAGTGCGACAGCGTCTCTGCTCCCTGAAGAAAAGCTTCACGTTCCCCCGTTCCGCCATGGCCATCCAACTATACACCGCCCATGCTGGCTTCAGCCACTGTCCTGAAGAACTTGGTTTCCTGGCCGCTGATTGGCCAGCACCTAGAGACAAGCGTTCAGACGCAAGGTTCCAGGTATATAAGGACCTAAGGAGGAGGGGCTTCTACCTAACCACAGCAGGGAAGTTTGGGGGAGATTACCTGGTGTATCCAGGTGAGTTTAGATTTGGCGGTCTGTACACATCGACACGTAACTGAAGACACTGTTTTCTTGATTGTATGGTTCTCAGTAATAGGGTGTAGTAAGTAAACAGGCTATACTCTTGAAACAATATTTTAATGTGCTGAATGCGAAAAAACTCAAGTCATAAAACATGATTAATTTGTTGCGTTTGCCATAGAGACGGTATACAGTGCATTTATCATTATTCTGAGCCATCATTAAAGCTGTTATGGGCAAGGTATGCAAACTGATTACCAGAATTAATGCTTGTGGTGATTTTTTGATGTTGTGTTTTGCAGGTGATCCACTTCGTTTTCATGCCCACTTCATTGCGTTGTGCATGCCTTTGGATGAACCGTCCCCCATCTCTGACATCCTCGCTATAGCACGGCTTGGCTCCAATGTGAAAAAAACGGTGCTGCTGTGTTCCCCACGGGATCCCAGTGACGGTCACGCCGAGGGGGACGTCGTGTATTCCTCGCTGCAGTGGAGTGGAATGGCGTAGCATATACCACCAGCATAAGCCGTTTTAAAGTGTGCGATCCAAACAGGAGCACTTGGCTTGTCTGTCAGGGCTGAGTCAGCAGGTGGACGGTGGCAGCTGGAAGGACATTTGAATATAATATTGCATAATAAAGTTTTAAAAGATCTCTTTCTTCTGTGGCATCTGCTTCTCTGTAGCTCACTCCAGCCTGAGTATTTGCAAATCCTGGAGCAGGGTCACTCCTGCACCAGGATTTGCAAATACTCAGGCTGGAGGCTTCACCCGTCTAAAAGCTTGGTGATTAGCCAATGGGTTGAGCCTGTTTGGAGTAGGCAAAACACCTACATTTGCAGTGCATGGGTTCTCCAGGCAGAGTTGGTAAAACACTCGTCTCCATCATAGGCCTGTTGGCTGGTATTTTTCCAAGATTCCAGATCAAAATTAATTTTCACTACATAAATGTACCACACACATTGTCGAGTGAATTACTTTTACCCAATACAGAATATGGAATACATGTTAGTTAAATGTGATTTAGAGGTAATCCGTGAGTACAATGTTAAATACTTTGACGCCGTCTTGACTTCAGTATTGTCTTGCTTATTAAATTACATGTATGGGTATGCTAACTATTTACGTCACATGCAATTTACAGATTACTGAACTGCAGCACGTTTTCATTCCAAGATGTAAAAAAAAAAAAAAAGTTCCAACGAGAGCGCGGAGCGGATAACGAAACCTCGCGAGATTACGAACTATGCGGAGAGACAAATCGCAGGCAGCAGAGGGTAGAGGAAAAGAGGGACATCTTGACAAACTAATATAACTCGTCAAAATGTCGGGACGATCAGTACGAGCGGAGACAAGAAGCCGCGCAAAAGATGACATCAAGAAAGTGATGGCAGCGATCGAAAGGGTCCGTAGATGGTAAGCTGAAAATTCAAAGACGGTTAAGTTTCTTTCTGTCAACGATAGCTAGCCACGAAAACACAAACTTCAGTGTGGCCTGGGGAGGGACAAACACTTGAATGACAAGTTAACGATAAGCGCTGGCCAATAACCTCTCTTGAACGTCATGCAAATTGGGGGTGTGTCCTGCAAATGTCAGTCGCAAACGCACGTTTCAGTTGAAGAGCTTATAGCAGCGGAATATGCTCGTGCTCAGAGGCGTAATTAAGCAGCTATGTGGCGGCGCTTCGGTTCGGGGACGCGAGACGTGACGGCATAGAGGTCGCTCGTGCATTCGAAACCGCCAGAATTAAATCATTCACATCTCCATGCATCTGTGGGTGCAGCCCATTTTTATGCAATATGTCTGGAAGAAAACTATGGCATGCCGCACCACTGCTGAGCAGATATCAGTTGTCTCTTGGTCCCTTGATTGCTTGGTTGTGGTGGCTATAAGTATGCCTGTTTATTTCAAGCACAGCAGATAGTCAGGGAATGTTTATTTTCATACATTCTGTAAGGCTTTAATTGTGCTTAATATGTGATGCTTTTACCGACAGGGAGAAGAAGTGGGTTACTGTGGGTGACACATCTTTACGGATCTTTAAGTGGGTCCCCGTAACAGAGACCAAACAGGTGTGAACTCTAAAAGTGAGTATGGAACAGCAATATCTGAACATGTCTCACATCAGCGTTCCATCTCTCTCTTTCTCAGATATTTAAGTCCAAAGGGCCAGGTGGGACAGTGAGGGAACTGAAAGGTTTTCCTACAGATGTGGTACTGGAAAACGCTCGCTCAGTCTTACTGGATTTCCAAGGTAATGGATTTGATGAGGCAGAGCATATAACACTTCAGTGATGCATGTCACAGCCTCTTTATTTGTATAAAATTAGTTGCTTTGTATTGCAATAACTGCTTTGTGTTAAAATATTTTCTTTCAGTCTTATTGTATCTCTTGCTGTTTAATTGCACACAACAAGGAATCCATTTGAGTACCCTGTTTGCTATCTCTGTAAAGGCCCTTTTAAATGTAACAGTGGGTGAAGTCCACGCTTAAGTGACCTTTCTACTGAGTCTATAAAAAACATTCTTGGTAACACATTTCACTTTTATTAACTGATTTTGTTGAGCAGATGACAACAGCAACCTGAGCTTCATGTCGGACGCGTATCAGTCCAACAACAAGGTGGGCAGCAGCAGTAACTCCAGCCCCCTGCACGCCAGTGGAGCAGTCAGCCCCAACCATGCAGCCTTCTACCGCACAGAGGACTCCCAGCCCCCCACCCTGGGGCAGGAGACCATGGAGGGTAAGACAGACACAGACACTGTGACGACGATGAAGTCGTTACCTCACCTCTCATGGTATATGTGTCTGTTGTCCACCACTTACCCACTTCACAGATGTTCAAAGACGTTCCTTGTAAGAGTACAGTTGGAGACTGTAAGATGATCCCCCATCTGTTGCCAGACCTCAGTTTATGTTAGATGTTCCCCAAATGTTCTTCAGTGTTCGGTGCCTGACCACCCAGCTGTTGTTGGCTCGGCTGCTGTTATGGGCGACAGCTTCTGTAAGTCCAGCAGAGACACTGGCACGTGTGAACCTCCAAACCGCTTAATGGCAGAACAGCAGTCTACAGATTACTGCTGTGTGTGTCTGTGTGTGTGTATGTGTGTGTGTGTGTGTGTGTGGGGGGGGGGGGGGGGGCTGTAGATAATACATTGTGGCTATTAAGGCAGTGCACAGATCCAGTGTAATGTACATGAAGTGATCATTTGTGTATCTACAGGAACAGACAACTTTTTATTCTATCTGATACTTCTTAATTAAAATCAATCACTGGAAAATGTTTTTGTTTATCACCAACCTCTGCATGTAGAACCATCGGTGATCAGCAGTGAATTGACAGATGAACCACCTACTTTGATAAAAGAGGATTTACTGCCCCTGTCTGCTCAGGTACTATACAGTAATCTCGCTGTTAGTATTGAATAATCTCAGGTACTATACAGTAATCTCGCTGTTAGTATTGAATAATCTCTCAGGTATTATACAGTAATCTCGCTGTTAGTATTGAATAAACTCAGGTATTATACAGTAATCTCACTGTTAGTATTGAATAATCTCTCAGGTAGTATACAGTAATCTCTCAGGTACTATTCAGTAATCTCAGGTAATATACAGTAATCTCCCAGTTAATACTCACAAATGACACATAATCCATATACTTGTCACTTTTTATACTATATTTAGATATTTGAAGAACTGTCCATCCCAAATGTTATTTGTTAAATTTTTGTCAGTCACAAATGTAACGTATTGCTGATTACATTATTGTTTTTACAGGAGGATGAAGAGGTGGCCGTTGCTCCACCATTGAAAAGAGTTTGTACAGAAGAAAAATTAGGCCTGAGTTAGTAGCTCCATGATGAAGATAGGTCTCCCGGGCACATTAAACTGAAATGGGCGGCCATTTTGTCCTCTCAGTGTCTGTTGGCTGCATTTAAACTTGACAAGGAAAGAAAATGTCATCTCACAGAGGTGATTTTCTAAAATTAGCAAGTGGTTATAAAAAGAAATACAAAACTATAAATAGCTGAAAGGCACAAGCTCTAAAATGCTTGAAATGCCATATTTCCCAAAGGTTTGATATTTCTGTAACAAAATATTTACTTGAAGGAAGAAGTCTTTTGTGTTGCATTTACTGTATATACAAATGAACTTGAGAGGGAGCATAAACAGTCTAGTGTTTTATTGTGTAATGTGCATTTCAAAGCTTTTAAATTCCTACCTGTTTGTACCATGTTTTCGTTTGGCTTTTATATACTAGTGTTTATGCAAGATCATTTATTTCAGTCCTGTTGTATTTGTGGTTTTATTACATTATTTTATTGCATGCAAAAAAGATACATTTACATTTTAAGAGGCCCCTGTCAGGCACGGCCAGAATGGCACATGCACATCTTTATCAAGTTGGAATTATTGGTTAACAAGCTAACGTCAGCAAAGGTTGAGTTGAGCTCAGTACTCTTAATTTAGGATGCACTCAGGTAGAGCTGCATGATGTCATTTGGAAATCATTATCAGAGTCCCTGCAGCACTGATGCCACAGAACGCTGCACTGCGCGTGCTGTAATTGTGTGCTGTGAACATCTGGTCTCGCATGCTCCAGACGAATGTTCTGTGGGTGTTTTTGATGAATCGCAGCATTCACACTATCCAGCAAATGTGAATTATTTTGGTAAAGAAAAAAAAATGCAGGCCACTCTTTAACAATGACGGCTTTACCAGAGTGTTTTTAAGATATTGCAGAGCATGTCACTGTATTTAGCAATATGATCACGGTGAAGTGTTTCTGCATACAATGCAGCCTAGACTCAGGTCCTGTAAATGAAACTAAAGGTGAAAAAGAACTTGTTAGCTAAACATCGCAACCCTTGTAGTACACCACAAGAGTGAACTAACAGAGAAGTGGACGCAGTATACATGCAGTGTGTCGTGTGGTGGAGTCCCAGGCAATCAAGCCCACTCATGCTTTTTGCAGCACTGACCAGCCTCTTGCAGTGATTTTGCAATGTTGCTTTAGCATATACAGTGTTTTATATATAGAAATGAGTTGAGTTGGCCATTTGCAGGCTTACATTACAAGGATGAAGGTCTTTACGTTTTACATGCCTTGTTCTTTACTGTATATATGATGGTATTTCCATTGTCTTTGTAAAAATATTTTGCTATAGAAAAATAAAAGTTGGTGATGATCAGACTATGTTATGATTTGTTTTTCACGTCTATGCATACAAATTTACAAATATCTAACTAACATTGCAAATCCATTGTTTAGGTAAAATATAAGGCAGGGGCAGAGGCGGACGAAGTACTCAATTTCATTACTTGAGTCAAAGTACAGATACCACCGGTCAAATGCTACTCCGATACAAGTGAAAGTTGCATGTTCAAAATCTTACTTAAGTGAAAGTACTGAAGTACTTGCTTTTAAAAATACTTAAGTATTAAAGTACACCTTCCGTCACATTTGTAAAAAAGTTATAGTTTAAAAGTATTATACATCCTACCAAATCCTCTTTGGGCATAATATTCATACAGTCTTTGATAATAATCCATAAGGCATATTCCAATGATGTACATCATTCAGGTAGTGGTAGCAGAAAAGTTTAACCTACACTCAGTGATGTCAGTAACGCGTTACTTAGTAACGCGTTACTCTAATCTTACCACTTTTTTTCGGTAACGAGTAATATAACGCGCTACTATTTCCAGTCCAGTAATCAGATTAAAGTTACTTATCCAAATAACTGTGCGTTACTATTTTTATTTTCTCTAGTAAAAATATATATTTGCTTTCTTCTTGGCTCAGTTCTACTTTTGCGTCTGACCGTAGCGCTCGACTCCGCATGCTGCGCGCGACCCTGTGAGAGCGCGAGCACGTTTTACAAGTCATTCTGTGCAGTGTCCTCCCGTAACGATATGTGGTAGTGTAAAGAAACACCCCTCAAAAACAGGGGAAGGAACATTTACCTGACCAATTTTAATGTTGCTTTGTGTTCCACGTTTGAAAAGTGCTGGAATTTTGACTAACGTCGCCTACTTTAAAATGCTTGAAATTGTAATGGTATTTCGTTTCACAAGCTGTCTGACTGAACTGGGGTGGGTTTCCCGAAACGGGGGGGAGGGCGGAGCCTGCGCGCGCTAGGGTTGCGTTATCAATAAAGTTTCCCTCCTCGGGATTTTTGGATTAAGCAGTTTCTGCCTCGGTTACCGAACCTGCTTCAATACATTGTTACTGTTAAAAATGCACTTCCAATAAAGTGAGTATTGGAAAAATTTATTTTGCTGCTGAATGTAACTACTAAAGTAACTTGTAATCTAACGTAGTTACTTTTAAAATCAAGTAATATGTAACGTAACTAAGTTACTTTTAAAAGGAGTAATCAGTAATCGGATTACTTTCTCAAGGTAACTTAGCCATCACTGCCTACACTTTAGTTTAAGGAACAAAAACATTTTCTAAAACCACAATTCACTGATTAGCCTAGCCTAACCTGTTTAAGCAAATTATGTTACCATATTAAAAGTCAATAATAAAATGACGGTTTTCTCTCTTTGCTAGTTAGGTATTCAGTCATCCAATACAACATTATGCTACAGTCAATATAAACAAAGACAAAGTAAAATTAGCAGTGTGGCATCTTGGTAGTCTAACCTTGCTACAACCTTTTGCAGTATGGCTAAAGCCCACCAACTCCATGCCACCCAACATGCTAACAAACTCTTTTCAAACTAGAAATCACAGCCACATTAGAATTATTGACATTAATTCTACACTGACATTAGAATGGAAACATTATTTGACAAGATTCGATTAACCCACACGGTTTCCCTTATTGATGTTTCCGTAGTTTGAATTACTTGCCAATATAATGTTAACATTATTTATAGTGATCCTAGCAGACCTAGCAGTGGAGTGAGCAGGCAAAGTCATTTCACTAGCCTTACTGCAAAGCTCCTCTGACTACATAGTCACTTAACAAAACATTTAGGCTGCATACCGTAATATACTTCCTCAGGTGGGACGGTGAATTTTGGTATGCAGTGATATAGTTTGTTTTTGGCAAACAAAGCATGCATTTAAAACGATAGGAATGATTCATCCGTTCAGAAAACTGGAACATTTTGTCGAGATACGGCCATGGGTGCAAAAGAGCATGCCAGGTTTGCCAGCTCTCACGCATTGAGCGTGAGACACACGCATTTGACCGTTTTCACACGCTCTCACGCCACGGTTCCGATATCTCACGCCGAAAAAAATCTAGTTTATTTACCTCTGATCTATATCTATCAACCACCGGCGATCGCGATATAATACTTAATGTGTGTCCATTTTTCACCGCCCCGGTAACGTTCGCCACCCCCCGATCAACAATTTACACTCGCCACCAAGTCCAGGTTCAAATTTCCCTCCAAGCGATCTTGAAAAGTTGGCAACCCTGGCATGCTCCATCACCGCCGTCTCCGCTCATGTTGCTGTTATTTAGGAAAATAACCGAACTTGATTTTACACCTCACCGACACATCCTTGATTGCTGATAGGCTGTCACCTGTGAAAATACTATCGGGGGAGGTGAGGAGAGTTGTGTGTGGAAGTAACGAGGGGGTGTGGGGGTGAACGCATTTGGGCGTCTGCTACCTGTTTGTTGTTGCCATAAAGGCAATCCCCGGCATCGTCTTGAGATCGCGGTGCGCGATTTCAAAATAAGAGCGGATAGCACGATTGAAAAAAAAGATTCCTAAAAAAAAAAAAAAACACTTCAAAACAGCTCGCGGGCCAGAAATAGATAGCCCGCGGCCGGATGTGGCCCGCGGGCCGCTATTTGAGTATGAGGGATATAAGGTATATATTTTTAGCTATTTACTAACAAAGCAATTTGCACAATTACCTGATTCTTATCATATATGAGCAACAGTTTTGCAGACTGGAATCTGCTCTGATGAAATCAAGAGGCCTGACTGTGTTTATGGTCTGGAAAAACAATCAATGCTCATTCAGCTAAACTATATAGCATGGACGTAATTTTGATTTCATAGGTGGGGGACACACAAATGGCTTGAGAACTGTGGTGCGGGGTGAAGAACTCGGAGCGGTCGTTTTCTGCATGGTCCTAGCGCTTCATTCGTCGCTATTTAAATATTTGTTTTGTTTACTGTAAAAACTGCAGGGGATCAAAACCGGCTTTTGAAAAAGTGGGGGGGACATGGATTCTTCACTATTTAAATATTTGGTTTTAACCATAAAAACTGCAGGGGATCAAAACCGGCTTTTGAAACCGGCTTTTGACATGCCCCCCCCCCCCCCCCACAAATTACGTCCGTGCTATATAGTAATGGTATCAATTATGTTAACAGTTTGGCGTTACCTGTGATACCTGACATTTCAGAAAATAGCCACCGATATACCATTCTAGTCAAAATAAAATGTTTTTTGAATTATCAAAGCGAAAAATTTTTACTCTGTTGAATTACAGAAGAATTCCATAAGAATGCATTTATAACAGCTGCTAAAAGCAAAAGCTTGCTATTTGCATTGTAAAATACACTCAACAGCCAGTTTATTAGGTACACCTTGCTAGTAATGGGTTGGACCCCCTTTTGCCTTCAGAACTGCCTTAATCCTTCATGGCATAGATTCAACAAGGTACTGGAAACATTCCTCAGAGAGTCTGGTCCATATTGACATGATGGTATCACGCAGTTGCTGCAGATTTGTTGGCTGCACATCCATGATGTGAATCTCCCGTTACACCACATCCCAATGGTGCTCTATAGGATTAAGATCTAGTGACTGTAGAGGCCATTCGAGTACAGTGAACTCATTGTTGTGTTCAAGAAACCAGTCTGAGATGATTCGCGCTTTATGACATGGCGTGTTATCCTGCTGGAAGCAGGCATCAGAAGATGGGTACACTATGGTCATAAAGGGATGGACATGGTCAGCAACAATACTCAGGTAGGCTGTGGCGTTTATACGATACTTAGGTGGTACTAATGGGCCCAAATTCTGACCCTACCATCCGAATGTTGCAGCAGAAATCAAGACTCATCAGACCAGGCAACGTTTTTCCAATCTTCTATAGTCCAATTTTGGTGAGCCTGTGCAAATTGTAGCCTGGGTTTCCTGTTCTCAGCGGACAGGAGTGGCAATGGTGTGGTCTTCTGTTGCTGTAGCCCATACACCTCAAGGTTCAACGTTCAGAGATGCCGTTCAACATCTGCATGCCTCTGATGTCATGACTGGTTATTTGAGTTACTGTTGCCGTTCTATAAGGCCCAAAGATGGTTGTGCGTACAAATCCCAGTAGATCAGCAGTTTCTGAAATACTCAGCCCATCTGGCACCAACAACCACGTTCATAGTCACTTAAATCACCTTTCTTCCTCATTCTGATGCTCGGTTTGAACTGCAGCAGATCGTCTTGGCCATGCCTACATGCCTAAATACATTGAGTTGCTGCCATGTGACTGGCTGAATCGACATTTGTATTAATGAACAGTTGGACAGGTGTTCCTAATAAAGTGGCCAGTAAGTGTATGTTCTGTTGTATTTGTGAATATAATTTAGGGTGACCAAACGTCCGTATTTCCCGGTGAGGAAAATTTCCTGGTTTTTAAATTACCTTCATTGGACTATCATTTGTTATTGGAGTTTTTGTTGTTGACTTTTAGTGAAAAGCATTTTTAATAAACCAATTGTAAAAATATCATGCTATTGTAGGATTGCGTGGGCCTAGTATGTTAAGTGAGGGCATGGACGTAATTTTGATTTCAAAAGTGGGGGGGACATGGATTCGTCGCTATTTAAATATTTGGTTTTAACCGTAAAAACTGGGGGGACCAAAACCGGCTTTTGAAAAAGTGGGGGGGACATGCCCCCCCCCCTCCATTACATCCGTGAGTGAGGGCATGCCACAGTACATGTGCCGCACCCAGCACCCCCCCCCCCCCCCCCCCCCCCGCCCAGGTGTCCTGGTTTTCCTAAACGAAAATATGGTCACCCTAATGTAATTATGCTGTATAATTGCATTATATAATTAATGGTCATTTGTTTCTTACGTATAGAGATGACAATAGTTGGTTATTTTGTATTAAATTACATGCCAAATGAAACAAAACATATGAAGGTTAGTTAATCTACTAGTTAGTTACTATAATACATTAATTACGATGGGGAAAGTTGATTAGGCCTGTTCAGAATCTGTTCAGAATGTAATCTTGAATAATTTGCTGATCCTAACAGCCTAATATAAAACTGCAGTTTAAAGATTACTTGTTGTTGAGAGGACATTTTAGCAAGAAACAGAAATGTCCGGATTCGTCTGTTCTATTGTTTCGACGACCTTTACAATACTGCCCCCTCTCAGTTGACTTTAAAACCGTCGTAAATACATGACATTGTACAGGAAGTATGTCTCTTCTCGTGGTCGGGCTACTGCACTCGGTCAGTTCAGAATTTATCGTAAACTGAGAATTCGTATAGTGATTTGTCTTTATCCGACATATTTACTCTTTCTTTCCAACCTAGCACTTTTAGTTTCTCTATTTCCTTTCAGGGTCGTCCCGATAGAGGTGGAGTGGACTAGACAGTTGACAGGGGCGTTAACCAATAAGAGTTCTTTGCTTCGGAAAACGTATGTGCGGAGCCAATGGGTAATTGAGGTGGGTGGGATAAAGCTACGCGACGCCGCTTGCTGCCGGGGTAACGGAGTTTTGGGGTTGTACGGAATGTTGCCGGTGAAGTAGGATCTCCCGCCATTTTTCAATCAAGCATTCTGTCTCTTATAGTCATTTGTAGCGAATAACGGACACATCCCTCGACTGCCCTGGCACGATCGAGAGTTTCTGACAACGAATCGGAAAAGAATATCCATCGCGCGCAGAAGAGGCCCGAGTGCACCCTGGGACACTTCAGAAAGCCCGCCATAGCCCTCACGAGCGCCTCTGGCTTCACGCGCGAGCTGGAGGAGTCAGTCGGTTGTGTTTCCATCCCCGGCGCTCAGAAGTTTCCTCACAACGCCGGTTAAAAAAAAAACCCCAGAGGAACCAGCGCAGCTTCGCTTTAAAGCAGTACGATGTTCGCCAAGTAGCTACGCTATGACACAGCCGGCCCTTCGAATAACCGGAGCGAGGAGAGCGCTAACCCGAAGTGTTATTGTTTTTTTGGGCGCTCTCTCCGCCGCTAGCCCGCTAGCCTAGCCCGCCGCTAGCTGCGCCCTGAATGTTGGAGGAACGTGGGTGGCGCTTTGTGTTCTCGTCGGAATCGGGAGTTCATGGTCGTGTCGTGTTTTGACGTGATTTTTTTGCGGTAAAAAAAGGAGGTTTATATATTTGTTCGTCGCCGTTCGTCACCCGCGAATTACGATGGCGCCGTTGCTGGGCCGGAAACCCTACCCGCTAGCCAAGCCGCTGGCGGAGGCTCCAGGCCCCGGAGAAGAGGTGTTCACCATCCCGCACACCACGGAGGCCTTCAGGAACAAAGAGTATCCTCTCACACCGCCCGCCAGCTCGGGCTGCACTTACGAGGACACGACGGAAAGACGGAAAATCCGTAACTACCTAAATTACCACCTCCAGTTTCTCTCACCGGGTCTTTCTTTGTTAAATGACGGGCCGGTTTATGTTTCGCTTTTGTGGTCGTCCTGATGAGCGCACGCCAGCTGGTCCTCGGCGACGCTACACGGCTAGCTAACGTGGAGACGTCACCGAGCCTCGTGTAAAGAGGTCGACCACTTTCGGGAGATGTTCGAGGTGGCTAAACACCAGCGTGCCGGACTGGGTGCCTCGCGTTTATATGTTGATTTGAACCGAGCTGACGTTAGCACGCTAGCACCAGGACTTTTCAGGGCAGCGTAGCCACGACGTCTGGCTGCCTCGCCGTACACCAGGAGCCGCCATGGGCTGGTGTGAGAGCCACGGGAGCAGTGCAGAGGCGAGGTTGATTTGGTAGGTTTAGATTATTCTGTGTGCGAGGTATCGGAGTTGCCATGTAGCTAGCATAGCTAGTTAGCTGCATTACAGACTGGATGGTGTCCGTTAGCCTTTTGCTAATGACGCGTCAGACCTTTGGTTCAGGTTGCGGTTTCGTTTGTCATATCTTCTGGAAAACGTGCTCTCTTATTTAGGGTTATAATGCACTGTATACACTTGGGTGGATATAGTTTGTGTTTTGTATCTGCACTCGAAGTCTCTAGGTTAGTATGTCTAGCTAACTAGTTATCCTAGGACAGAAAGAAAAGTGATGGTACCTCGTGAGTTTGGTGATTGACAGGGTGGGAAGAGCTGCGAGGCCCTCACGCGTGTTGACGTCTGGTGTGGCAGACGGGTTCCTGGCGGTGAGATCGCCACATCCCTTCAACTCTCAAAGTTGATCTGTGCTGTAGTCAAGTATTTCTGCACACATGAACAGTAATAGACCAAATCATGTTTCCTGCGTAAATCCATTTAGTGAATAGCTGTATTTCTAAACAGTCGTAGCGACTAGCATGAGATTGACACATACCTGCCAAACTTTTATTTCTTGTTTGTTTTTTGTCTTGTTTCTAAAGCTTACGCGCGTTATTTGAACAGTTGTATGTACGTATTTCAGGGATCATCAGGGGCGTCGGTGTTTTTAAACGCTTTATATAATTCGGTTTAGGGGGTTTCCTTCGATTTATCACCATGTTTGCCCTTCTTTGGCAACGAGATTCTTTTATCAGACAAAGTCAAGATTCGCTCTATGTTGTGCATTTGTTTCTAGAGATGGCTTGTGTTATGCCTTGTTTTGCGCAACTCTCCAACTTAAAGATTTCATAATTTCACCACATTGTATTTAAAAGTCCGCCTTCATTAGAGGCGGGACCAATAATGTGCCTTTTAATTATTGAGCTCCTCGGATGCACACGGACATTAATCACTGGCATTAATTATGAATGAAAGCTCACACGCTTTCTCAGGTCCCAGGCCACAGAGCTCCATCTGATTGGAATAAATACAGTGTCAAACCAGATGTACTACTCTGGTTATGCAGTGTAGCCTTTGAAAACCAGAGGGTTTATATGAGGAATAGATTTGAAATTTGTGTATATAAAATCCCCAAAGTGCATGAGAACAGCAGTGAGAGAGATACTTTTTATTTTTAAATTAACCCAGAGGAATAATTATATATGGTTATTATACCATTGATAAAATAAATCTAATAGTGGCCACAAACGTTTGCACAGTACTGTAGATTTCCTATGAAGAGTAACTGCATTGCAGTAGTAAGAGAAATTGAGGTATTTACAATTGTGGTGAAGTACACAAAGTTTCCAAAGAAACAGGACCTGTTGAACAGAGGTCATTTATCCGCTGTGCAAGCAAAGTGCTTCTTAGCAGTAACCAGCTTATATTTAAAAAGTTGATGTTTAAATCATAACATCCATTTCGTTGGGTTCTTAATTTCAGAGTGTATATCATTTGTACTTCACTATATTTTATTACTGTATAATACAGTTACCTGGAAAAACTGATAAAATAACTGACATAATATAAAATTGTCATAACATTTGCCACTATTCTAACACATTTTCGATTGGCAATTATTAACAGTTTAGCAGTTATCAGTAAGTGTTTGATCCTGGTTCTTGTGAGTCATGTATTGATCAGGTGTTGCTACCTGGTCTTGGAGATGTTCCTTACTTTTGGAGATGTGTATGTCTTCTGTCTGTGTGCACGGTCTGTCTGTCTTTTGTCCTTAACGGCTGTGCTCAGAGAATATGAGGCGCGGATGCAGAGGTACAGTGAGCGTATCTGGACGTGTAAAAGCACGGGCAGCAGTCAGCTCACGCACATGGAGGCCTGGGAGGAGGAGCAGGAGGTCACCGAGCTGTGAGTCCCAGAAGTGCAGTCAAACAGCAGTGTGACCTTCGTGGTCCGAGACGCAAGCCACCCCCCCATGTTTGAGCCTCATGTCCAGGCAAATTCACATATTGGGACCTCAGTGTGTAATCGTTCCCGCTGTCCAGTGGATCAGGACTGTCCTTTAGATAAAACTGCTACATGATTCTGCTACCATTCCTCGTTGGCCAGTAGTCCTGCTTAGTTTGAAAAGCAGCCTTTAGAAAACTTTCCATTAGAAACATTGCTCATTCATGCAGGCTGCTCACGCGACTATCGGATGTAGACATGTTCATCAATTCTGATATCCTTTCGCAGCAGAGATGTAGGATAGATTTGTGTGCCTTTAACATTATCACACAGCAGTTGTTTTTATTTAGCTTAGCACCCTCTGCTGGCCCTAATGGGAAGTTTTGTAGTTGGTTCCATTTTTATTTGGTTTTCATAACAACTTTGCTCTTTATTTCTTGCCTTGATATTTAATCTTAGATTTCCTAAAAACTTTTACACAGACATTACACTGAAAACCTGTGAATTGTTTCCCACCTCTCTTGTAAAAAATCTAAGTCTCTAAACGAGTTTTATGTTCCCCATTGCTTTGGTTATTTGACCTTGCTGCTCTGAGATCAGTGTGTGAAAGGGCTGGGTGGGCTGGTGTTGTTCCAGACTGCAGGAGGAGTACCCCGTGTGGTTCGAGAAGCCAGTGTTGGAGATTGTGCACCACAACACAGTGTCGCTGGACAAACTGGTGGATCTGGCCTGGTTGGAAATTCTCACCAAGTACGCCGTCGGAGAGGAGTGTGACTTCCTGGTCAGAGTCTTTATTATTATGGTCTAAACCGTCGCCATAGACACGATCGATTCCCACGATTTGTGTACCTTTCTCCTCCCACACCCCTTTTTAAAGTTCTTGTGTCTGAATATTTCCTCTCTGTCCGTGGCTTGCGTTGATGATTGGGAGTAACATTATGGATGTGAACTGTAAGCAAGAATAGTATAATTGCCAACTAATCTGAATGATGGTCTAAACTATCTCTCTCTTTCTATCTCTCTCTTTCTCTCTCAGGTCGGTAAGGACAAAAGCCTGCGGGTGAAGGTGGTGAAGGTCCACCCTTTGGATGCTGCTCAGGAGGAGCCGTCTGAGAAGAAGTTAGAAGGCGCATGCGACTCCCCCTCCAGCGACAAGGAGAACGCCAGCCAGGAGAACCAGAAGAAGGAGCAGCCTAAAGAAGAGGAGAACAGGAGAGATGGCCTGTGTGAGTCGCCCCCACCGCACCCCCCTTCTCCCCATCCTTTAGGGCCACACAACGAAGGCCTGTGGTATTCTGGGACGCCTCAGAGTTGTTACATAATATGTGCCTATTTATATCTGTGAGCAAATCGTTTTTGGGTAGTTTGTCCCACTCCATCCATCTCCCAATATTCGAGGGTGTGCTTGCCTTTGTCGGAGCAGGTGACCGGGCACGGCGCTCTCCCAGAAAGCTCCCCACCAGCATGAAGGAGGAGAAGAAGAAGTGGGTGATGCCGAAATTCCTGCCCCACAAATACGACGTGAAGCTCCTCGACGAAGACAAAGTGATCAGCGACGTGCCGGCAGACAGCCTCTTCAGGACAGAGAGACCCCCCAACAAGGAGATCATGCGCTACTTCATCAGACACTATGCACTCAGGCTCGGCGCGGGAGAGAGCGCCCCCTGGGTCGTGGAGGATGAGCTGGTCAAGAAATTCAGCCTGCCCAGCAAATTCAGCGATTTCCTCTTAGACCCCCATAAGGTAGTGTGTAGTCCAAGGTGAAAAATATATAAAAATGAAAATGTTTATAAAGATTATATTCAAAATATTTGGATATATATCTGTGTATATACAAATATTCAAATGTGTTACACACATTTTTTCCTTTATGCTCAGCAGTGTGTGTTTCTTTGTGTTTGTGTGTGTGTGTGTGTAGTTTCTGGCAGAAAACCCCTCGTCCAAGAGAAAGAGCCTCAGCTCTCCAGAGGGGAAACCCAACAAGAAGCTGAAGATGGCAGAGTCTGGAGAGTCGGATGGCATGAACGAGAAAGGGAAGAAGAAGAAGAAGAAGAGAGACTCTCAGAACATGCCTCTGAGTCCCACGCTGTGGGGAAACATGCAGGTAACGTTGCCTCTGATGTTTTTAGTGTAGGTACCTTCAAACCAGTTTTCATGTTGGGTATCTTCCATTTTGAACTGCTGATTTTGCCTCTGTGTGTTCAGGTGAAGAAAGTGAATGGTTCTCCGCTGAAGGTGAAGAACTCCGGCACGCCGAAGAAGTCGGAGAGCAAGAAGCCCGCCGACGCCAAGAAGAACCGCCGGACGCCGAGTGGTCAGAAACTCTCCAAAAAAGACGAGAAGGGCTCTGGGAGTTCCAAGAAGCCCAAGATGAAACAGATGACCCTGCTGGACCTGGCCAAGAGCCCAGCTGCTTCGGGAAGCCCCAAGAAGAGGGTGCGGAGCTTGGGCCTCGGCACGCCCAAGCTGGGCAAACCCCTGCCCCCCATGGCTCTGCACCTGCTGCGCTTCTACAAGGAGAACAAGGGCAAGGAGGACAAGAAGCACGCGCTATCGTCCATGGTCACGCGGACGGCCAAGACGCTGTCGGCGGAGGACCGCGGCCGGCTCCCTGAGGAGCTGCGAGAGCTGGTGCAGAAGCGCTGGGAGCGTCTGGAGGAGCGGAGGCGCTGGGCCTTGCTGAGCGACGAGGAGAAGAAGGAGGCCATCCGCAAGAAGAGGGAGGAGGTGAAGGAGAAGCTGCGGGAGAAGGCCAAGGAGCGTCGCGAGAGGGAGATGCTGCTGCGTCGCGAACAGCAGCGCCGCTACGAGGACCAGGAGCTGGACGGCCGCTCGCTGCCCTCGTTCCGGCTGGTG
This sequence comes from Brachyhypopomus gauderio, assembly GCF_052324685.1. Taxonomy (NCBI): domain Eukaryota; kingdom Metazoa; phylum Chordata; class Actinopteri; order Gymnotiformes; family Hypopomidae; genus Brachyhypopomus; species Brachyhypopomus gauderio. The sequence goes on from NC_135212.1 coordinate 33,026,287, forward strand.
GACATGCCCGACGGCCTCCCCAACACGCTGTTTGGCGACGTGGCCATGGTGGCGGACTTCCTCAGCTGCTACGCCGAGCTGCTGATGCCCGACGACCAGTACCCCATCACGAGCCAGGCGCTGATGGAGGCGCTGGCCGCGGACAAGGGCGGCTTCAACTACCTGAACCGCGTGCTGGTGGTGCTGCTGCAGACGCTGTTGCAGGACGAGCTGGCGGAGGCCTACAGCGAGCTGGACATGCCGTTGTCGGAGATCCCCCTCACCATGCACTCCGTGTCGGAGCTGGTGCGGCTGTGCCTGCGGCCGTCGGACGCGCAGTGTGGCGACAGCGCTCGCGGCTCCGACCAGTGGCAGGCCTCCCCCGTCGGCGGCTACGATGACGTTGTGAGCCCCGCCCTGCTGGACCGCCTGGAGACGGCCGAGGTGTTCGAGCTGGCGCCGGCGGAGAAGGTGGGCCTGCTGGTGGCGCTGAGTCACCGCATCCTGATGACGTACTCGTTGGAGGACCACGTGGATGCCGTGCACCAGCGCTCCGCCGAGCTCTGGAAGGAGCGGCTCGCCACTCTCAAGGAAGCCAACATACGCCTCCGGGCCGAGAAACAGCGGCGCAAAGAGCTGATGGAGACCAAGGGGCAAGCGGGGGCAGCGGGGGCGGGGCCAGTGGCAGCCAAGCCCGAGGAGGCAGCCAGCAAAATGGAGAAGAAGAAGGAGGGTGGAGCCAAGAAGGAAGCGGTCAAGGTGGAGTCGGAGGACATGATCAGCACAGTGAAGAGTCGCCGGCTGATGGCCATTCAAGCCAAGAAGGAGAAGGAAGAGCTTGAACGACAGAACAAAGGTGAACAGAGAGGACGAATAGAAGGCCCCGGATGGGTGGAGACGCGTAGAGTGGTTTGCGGGAGCCGTGCGGACTGAGTTGAGAGGATGAAGCAGTCAGGGCCGTGATGTCCCCTTTGAGTAGACGCTGTCCTGTGGCCAGGAGCTAGAGGCTTGGTGTGGTGGGTATGTGGGCCCCAGAGAGGAGGTGAGCCGGGAGTCAGCACCTGTCAGACAAGCAAACAAAAGTGTCCTGAGGGAAGGGTTCAAGTCGCATGCAGCTGTAGCCCAGAGCTGAGTGTCCCAAATTCGACGGTGTGTTAGGCAGCATTCCCACAGCTCAGGGAGTTTCTGGAATTTCATGGAATTTTCTCTTCCAAGCTTGAAAGGTCAGGGAATCTGATCATTTTTGTGGGAGTTCGACTCATAGAACATCAGGGGTATTTTATTTGTAGCAAGTTTATATTTTGTTCAAATTTATGGGTTTCCTGTATTGCATTCGATGTTATGCTTGGCTGATTTTGCCACAGGAGCATCACAAAAGGAGCACATTTTTTCTCTTTGTTGGGTCATGACATTGTAGCCCTGTAGTGAGTGAAGGGTAGTTCAGGTAGTGTAGGACTGGGATATTGCTGTCAGAGTTGGAGCAGGAGCCATGGTGCTGGTTAAGCGCCATGGCAACAGTGAGCATGTCTGATGTGGTGGGGGTGTTGTCATTTCACATTGTCAAACCCAAGAGGGCAAATGGAAAACAACACTGGCTCAACAACAGTATTAATAGGTGTGTGTGTGTGTGTGTGTGTGTGTGTGTGTGTGAGCTAGAAAGGGAGCTGGGAGTTAGAGTGGATGTAATTTCATACACTACATGCAAGATCATTGTGTTTGTGTATGTGTAGAGCAGAATATTGTTATTGATGTGTGTGTGTGTGTGTGTGTGTGTGTGTGTGTGTGTGTGTGTGTGTGTGTGTGTGTGTGTGTGTGTGTGTGTAGAGCGGATGGAGAAGGAGGCAGAGGAGGAGCGTTTGCGGAAGCAGAGAGCTGCAGCAGAGAGATCCTTCCAGGATGGCATCACCAAGGCTAAACTAGTCATGAGGAGAACACCACTAGGCACCGACCGCAACCACAACCGGTACACACACTCCACCTTCCTATTACCACACCGCTACACAGGGAGCTTCTCCTCGCCACTGTCGCTTCTCTCCTGCTCATTAGGAAAGCTGCTTTGTGTTTTTGACTCATTACACACACTCCCTTACTATTGCTACACCGCTACACAGGGAGCTTCTCCTCGCCACTGTCGCTTCTGTCCTGCTCATTAGGAAAGCTGCTTTGTGTTGTTGACTCATTACACACACTCCCTTACTATTACCACACTGCTACACAGCCCACACACCTCTTCCCTTACTGCACACACACACATGCACACCTCTTCCCTTGCTGCATACACGCGCACACACACACACACACACCTCTCTCCTTACTACGCACACACTCCTCTTTGCCCCCCTAACACACAGAGAGCAGTTGAGATGCTGTAGTGCAGCAGGTGACCGAAGCTGTCTTGCTGTGCACAGGTACTGGCTGTTCTCGGATGTGGTCCCGGGGCTGTACATAGAGAAAGGCTGGGTGAACGACACCATCGACTACTGCTTCACCCTCCCGCCAAGACCAGAGGATGAGGAGGAGGACGAGGAGGAGGATGAAGATGAGATGAAGAAGGAGGAGGAGGATGTGGAAGGTGGGTGTGACCTTTCGCTATGGGTGTAGTTCCATCAGAAACCTGGTTCATGGTGGAGGAAACCTTGTAGTGTCGGAAGATCCGACACTTTGTCCTTTACACACAAAGAACATTTTGTTATACTAGTTTAGCTGTTCTTAGCAATACATGTCCTGTATAGTTCTGTTTGAGTCTAAATGTAATTGAATTTTCTTAGTAAATAATAAATTATCTAAATGTTCTTTGTTCATTTGTGTAGATGGGGAGAAGGAAGATGATGAAAGCATTGCCAGCGTCACTGAGATTGGCCAGCAGGGGGTGCCGTCTCCTGAGACCTGCATAGAGACCACTGTACCCAAACAAGGCCAAAACCTCTGGTATGGGGGGAGAAAAACATTATTTTATATTGGGGGCGTGATTGGCTATTGGGTGGGTGGAGTGTAGATCACACAAGTCTGCCTCAGACTGTCCACAAACTGTTTGTTTGTTGTTGGATACTTCATTTCCTGGAGCCTGAAGGTGGTTGTTCTCTCCACGTCGTCAGTCACAGATCTGCATGGTTATGTCAGCTAACAAACCCAACTACACGCTGTTGAAGAACAGCGAGGCTTTGAGGCCTTTGAGGTTAGCAGGCGTCATAGCGTCTCAGCCTTCCGTCTGGCTGGAGGTCGTTTGTAGGCTGTGGAGGAAACGCGGTTCTGCTCCAGCGTGCCCTTGTCTATAAGGCCTGGACTGTGTACCAGCAGACAGAAGCTTGGTTTACAGCTCTGGACAGGTCCTCCGTGACTCCATACATCGCCTCTGTTGTGTAAGCCACCGCCTCAGGCTTTTGTGGTTATGTGAAAACTTAGTCTGTCAGCAATCATTTTTTAAAGATTTGTTTACTTTCCATCTGCTCAACATCTCGAGGCGCATTACTGTTCCTGGAGTAGCGGTAACCGGGGCGTCCAGCGCTGCGTCTGGAACTGATACCAAACGGAGTCTTTAGTTCAGAGTGATCAGCCCAACCATTTCTCCGGCAGACGGGACACGTTTCTGGTTTTGTCTTTCTCGTTTGCGCTGGGTTGGCCAGTGTTGAGCGTGGTGCAGGTTTGTGCGTGTGCAGTTCGTGGTGGTTTATGGGACGCTGTCTTTCGTTGCAGGTTCGTGTGTGATGCTGCAAAAGATTTTGAAGAGCTTATCGAGAGCCTCCACTCTCAAGGTGTGCGGGAGAGTGAGCTGAAACTGAAACTGGAACTCAAGTGAGTGCGCACACACAGACACACACAAACAGTACACATACATACATACACATGCGTATATTGTCACACATGTGCTTACATATTCATACACTTGCATATATGCCCCTGCATGCGTGGACATGTTGGCTGCTATATACAGCATATATAACACTGGTAGGGTGTTTTTTAAGCACCCATGGAGGTGATTGCACCCGCTCTGACTCCGCCCCTCCTGACTCCCCCCCCCTGCAGGTTCCAGGACATCATGCACTCCATGCACCTGAGTCGGAAGGGCAGCGCGGGCCTGCGGGCCTGTGATGGCCACCAGGAGCTCGTACGTTACCTCCGCAGTGACATCATCGAGGTGGCGTCCCGTCTGCAGAAGGGCGGGCTGGGCTTCATGGAGGACACGGCCGACTTCGAGAAAGTGGTGAGGGGGCGGAGCTTGGCTAGGTCCTCACCTGTGTGGATCGCTGTGTTTGTTCTGGACGGCGCGTTTTTAGGAGTGCACCAGTGTGAACAGCGTTGACATTAATGTTAATGACATGCCCTGTAATAAACTAGTTTGAGTCCAGCAGGTTCATCTTGGCTGTAGCGTTACCAGCTGCGTTATTTTTGTTGTTGTTTTTTTTTTTTGGTTAACTGGTAGAGCTAGACATTGGTTTGTTCAGAGCTTTCTTGCGAGTGCGCTCTCTCTCTCTCTCTCTCTCTCTCTCTCTCTCTCTCTCTCTCTCTCTCTCTCTCTGTTTGATTATTTTTGTTTGAGAATGTTTGTTTGTTTGTATGTTGAGGTGCGAGACCTGGAGAACCTGCGGGACTTTGGCGAGTGTGTGATCATGCTGCAGGAGAGCGTGGTAAAGAAGTTCCTGCAGGGCTTCATGGCTCCCAAGCAGAAGAAGAAGAAAAAGGAGGCGACGGAGGGCAGCAGCAAGCCTGAGGAGGTGGACGAGGAGAAGAAGCTGGCAGAGGAGGCCCGGGTGTGTGTGTGTGTGTGTGTGTGTGTGTGCGCGCGCACACACGTGTGTTCCAGTGCGCGTGTACATTGTCTGTTCATTATGAGCAAACAGGATCTCCTGTGTTAATCCCACTGTAACCCTGTGGGGCCTCTTTCCACATCGCTGAGAAAGGAACTCCGACCTACTCATCTTTTTGCCCTCTGCCTTTTCATCCCTCGGCCTGCAGGTGGCCACGGCGGTGGAGAAGTGGAAGTGGGCGATCCGTGAGGCGCAGACCTTCTCGAGGATGCACGTGCTGCTGGGCATGCTGGACGCCTGCATCAAGTGGGACATGTCTGCAGAGAACGCACGCTGCAAGGTCTGCCGCAAGAAAGGTGAGACAGGACAGGAAAGACAGCACAGTCCAGGAGAGACAGAGATTTTGGGGTGCACAGAGGAGGGGCACTTTAGTGGAGGTGTCTGGGTTGATTTGTTAATGTTGATGATGAGTCCTTTACTAAATGCTGTCGTTCTTGCTCTCTGTCTCCCCCTGTAGGAGAGGATGATAAGTTGATTCTGTGTGATGAGTGTAATAAGGCCTTCCACCTGTTCTGCTTGCGGCCGGTGCTGTACCGCATACCTGAGGGGGAGTGGCTCTGCCCGGCGTGTCAGCCAACCATCGCCCGTCGCTGCTCTCGTGGCAGGTGAGACCCGCCCACTCCTTCACATGCTATCATTCATTCACGAGGAAATTTACATGCACATCACAACACACTAAACCCAAATGTCCTGCATCTCTGTTTCAGAAACTATAATGAAGACACAGAAGAAGAGGAAGAAGAGGAAGACGAAGATGAAGATGAGTTGGATGACTCCGAATCCGAGGAGGAGGAACAGAGGGACACGGGACACAGCCGTGAGTCTTCATCGCTCGGACAACTCGTGCATTGTTTTCTCCTGCTAGCTCAGACATCTCTAATTCTCGCCTGCTTCCATACTTGCATTTCCCAGTGAGGCCGAGAAAGAAACCGAAGTCGTTCCTGCGGACAAAAGTCCAGAACAAATCGGCATCCAAGAAACACTCCCCTATCAACGCCAGACCTGCAGCCAAACCTGCCTCAAGACCTTCACCAAGAAGCGCTCCAAAATCACGGGCGGCTCTGACCAACCCAGCAGATATCGACGAACTGGTGAGGAACCGTGTGTGTGTGTGTGTGTGTGTGTGTGTGTGTGTGTGTGTGTGTGTGTGTGTGTGTGTGTGTAAGAAAGAGAAAGACGCCTGCTGTTCAGTTGGACCAGATCTCTATAGATATTTCAGAAGTACTCATGTTTGTTGTTGTGGTCTGTGTTTGCAGTGCTGTGCAGTGATGTTCTGGGTTGTGATTGTGTTTCTGCAGTTACGTCAAAGCTCCAGGGTCAAAGGCAGCAGGCAAGCGCAGGAGCTGGAGAAGTGTGAGGAGATCTTGCAGAAATTGATCAAATTCCGTTACAGTTGGCCGTTCAGGTACACACACACACACACACTAGGGCTGTGAATCTTTGGGAATCCCACGATTCGATTCAGAATCAATTCTTTGGGTCACAATTCGATTTTTTTTTCAGATTCTTTCAGATCCCAACGATTTGATTCAAAAACGATTATTTTCCAATTCAACAATGATTCTCGATTCACAATGAGCTACTCCGGTCTGCTGGCATGAAAGCAGAGTACATTTATAAAGATATTATAATTGTAAAGGTTTTATCAACATATTGCAATAATGTAAACACACAAAGGTAAATCCAAGACAACATGTCTGATTTATTTATTCTTGCACATGTGTTGTTAACTTGTACAAAGACAACACAATATCTTTGAGGCCGACACTCAGAACACTAAATTAAACTAATAAAACTGTAGTAAAATAAACAAAATTGGTAGGCTTAGGCTAGCTGCGAGAACTTTCCACTACTCAAAAATTTAATTATACAAAAATACTGCGCTTTCTGTAAAAACAACAAATTGCTTCGTACAAGAATTAGGCTTAGGCTAGCTCCCTATTTCTTAGAACATGCCACTTCCAGAAATAAAATTACAATTTTTTCCTTAACAAATCGCAAAAATTAACAATATATGAAAGTGCTTCCAAAAATAAAAGTGCTGTTACATTAATAAAATGAGTAGGCTTACGTTAGCTGCCAGAACTTCCACTTCACAGATGAAAAAATATATATATATATACCGTATTTTCCAAAAGCCGCATATATCTACTGAACTGAATATATTTAACTGAACTGATCAGTTTCTGAACGGTGCCTGTAGCGTTTCACATGTGACAGATTTGGCTTTCAGCCAATGTTGTTGAATTCCAACTCCTCTCGTTTATCCGCATAAAGACGCTACATTGTTGATTTACGTTTCTATGCATAAATAAGAGCTAGCCTTTAATTATCAATCACAGCAAACGACATTATCTATGTCCAAAGACACACTGGCTCAAGGTATTAATTATTTTAAATAAAATACACACTGGCTGTACCGAAGTTCACCTCTGAATATAGCCTGTTATTTATCCACTACTTTTTAATGTCATGCGATCTACCCACACTTCCTTCGCGATCAACATATTGGGCATCGCTGCTTTAGCAGTTTTGCCTAGCACTACGGTGGCTAAGAAGGCACACCCGTACCGAAAAAAAAAATGAGAATCGATTCTGAATCATTCAATGTTAGAAACACGATTCGAGCTCGAATCGATTTTTTTTCCTGCACCCCTAACACACACACATCCTAGCAGAAGAGCACCATCCTCTGCCCCCTTCTCACTCAGTTCTCTTACCCCCACCCCAGAGAGCCTGTGTCAGCAGAGGAGGCTGAGGACTACCAGGACATCATTGTCTCACCCATGGACTTCAGGACCATGCAAATGAAGTTCCAGTCGTCGCAGTACCGAGGCACGCATGACTTCATCGAGGACATCAAGCTGGTGTTCTCCAACGCTGAGGAGTACAACCAGCCAGGCAGCAGCGTGCTGCAGTCTGTGGTGCGCACGGAGCAGACCTTCACCGAGCTCCTCCACAAGATCCTCCCTGGGGTGAGTTACCTGCGCCGGCGGGTCCGCAAGCGTGGCCCGCCCCTCCGCCAAGACGAAGATGAGGACGAAGATGAGGACGACGAGGAAGAGGGCGACGACTACGAGAAAAGCAGGAGAAAGATGCAGAACGGCAAGCGGGGAAGGGCACCGGCCAGAGGCCGGGAGGGGAGCGGGGGGGTGGGGAGGGGGGCGGTCCGGGTGCCGCGGCCCGTCGGGCGCCCGCGCAAGCGGGTGGAGAGCGAGCACAACGAGGATGAAGAGAATGAGGAGGCGGGTAGGAGGAGGAGGAGCAAGAGGACAGTCACCATGACAACACGGAAGGACTATCGAGAAGATGAAAGTGACAGCGAGAGGGAGAACAGGAGGACTGGCTCGAGGAGGGCGGCGACAAAGGTGGTTCAGGAGGCGGAGCCAAGCAGCGACGAGGACTCAGTCAGCCAGCGACATTCCAAGAAACAGAAACGCTCGCTCTAAAGTCCAGGGCACTTCTTTTTTTGTGTGTTCCTTACAAATCGGATCCTTTCCCCATCCTGGCCTCTCCTGTCTGTAGCCGCCCCAGACTGCAGGCTAGACCTGTTCTCACTACAGAAACCTCCCAAACTGCCTCAATGTAGAATACTCCCCCCCCCCCCCCCCCTTTTTTTTCTTTTCCTGGTTTATTAGACTTTTTGATGTTTTGTGTTCATATTGACAAATGCAAAAGATACTGATTTATATTTGTAAGTCATTTATTACTGGTGACTTATTTTTCTCAACCAAGAAATGTTTGATCTCTAATGTGATGATCTCTGTGAGCTCTTAAAAGACACTTTTTTTTTTTTTTTTTCCTCTTTTTTTTAAATTTGACCATAAGCCACTTAATTTCATGGGGGGTTTGGGAAATTAGCTATTGGGGTATATTGCCACGTGTCCATGCCTCATTTGATTGTCAGGTGAGTCAGCTAATTAAAGCCAGTGATAGAAAGCAGGTCAGCTGTGATTGAGGGTTCTAGAGCATTTTGGAAGATTTTAAATGATACTCTAGAATTAAAATTCTTTTTTTTGGGAGGGGGGTGGTGTACCGATACTATTATCGTCATGGGGACAACCAGCACCAAAATATTTTTTCCTTGATAATGATATTTCTTTTTTCAGAGTACAATACAAAATAAATAAAGCATTTGCTATAGCTGAAATCCTGTCTGATGGGTTTGCATCATTTCTTCAGAACAAATGCAAGCACTGTTATGGTAAAACCGGTTTTACCTCCACATGCTAATTTAAAAGCCTTTGAAGATGAGTAGATGGGGGGGGGCAGTGGTGAATTTTGGTGCTGAGTATCAACCGATAGTTGGTTACACTGATTGGTATCTGTGCACACCTGTGGCACTGGTGGTGTTGAGGTGTGTAAGACTATGCCCAAAAGGGAAGGTTGATCAGAGTGCGTGGTGTGTTTTTTATTTTATATATTTTTTTATTCATTAATTCATTTATGCTGCCATGCTCTGCTCTTTTAGTCGTTCATACAGTTTTACAATAAAGTTAGTGGAAATTATGGACGATTCTTTGATGGAGCCCAAAATGATGTTCTGAATTGCTATTATTGTTATTTGTTCATTTGTTCATATATGTTCATTGTTCATATATGTTCATTTGAATCTTTTGATCATGTCTCCAAGCCAGAATGCCTCCATGTTGTCTTTCAAGGGTGTGCATGACATCCTGTCCTGTAAGTCCTGGAACACCTCGCCCTGCTCTTTTCCTGCTGTCTAGCAGAGAGCTGCTTGTGTGAGCCTGTTTTATACCAAGTGGAATCACTTCTCCAGGAGATGGGGCATGGAAATCCCAAATTAAAGCCTTGTGAAGTGGTTCTGGGCCTTTTTAAGGAGAGAAAATCTGGTTAGTTCATGCTGCATTACCCCATACTGACCTGCAGGTGGCACTCTTTTGTTAAAAGTTAAGCTTTGCTTCTAACAGTGTATGAAGAAAATTTCAATCTGCTTGTAAACGGAACTATTTCGTAATGGGCAGAAATAGACCAAATGATAAATGATTGAGTTTCTGAATGTAGATTTAAATAATATACTATATTTTAATATGTACATTTGTTATATAGTTTGTATTCAGGTTAGTTGTGTGGAGCTTCAGCTTAGATGCACAAGGCTCATGTGATTGCTGGTAATTGTGTAGATGGTGAGCGTTGACCATGTTTCTTTGAACGGCGGCGAACTTGCCCCAGTATCTTTGCCGTCTGCTATATGTCATAAAGAAATCAAGGGTGCTGTGTGGAAAAGAAAAACCACAAACATAAACCTGTTCTCACCTACTCCCTCCAAACCTTCACACTATTTGTAGCAGCGTTTCAAACCCGGATTAGTCACAGTGTTCCTGGCATTATTTATAATATATATATATATATATATATATATATATATATATATATATATATATATATATATATATATATATAATGCCAGGAACACTGTGCTAGGAACACTATATATTGTGTGTGTGTGCATATATGAGTGTGAAAACTATTAACTATTTCAGGACAACAGTCTTGTTGCCTTCATGAGCATGTGATTAGCATTAAGCGCCCAGGATACGTGCTTTTATTGTGAAGTCTTTGACACGTGTGACCCCATGGTGATTTAAACAGAGCACACATGCCACCTGCAGTCCTCCGTGTTCTCTTGATGAGGATCAGTGTAAAGAGGGAGGAGTCTGATCTTAGATTGGCGCTCCTGCTTGGGGATGCGGCAGAACTACAGGCCAGGAATTATGCGGAATTTGCCTTCGAGAAACCCGTTTGACGTGACTCCAGATTATTTTCATATTTTTATTTATTGTATGGTTCATCTGTGTCTTTAAGCTTCACCTTCTTGTACAAATCGTAAAGTTTGTAAAAGTAAAAGAAAAAAACATTTTTGTAGCTGTTTGTTTTATTAAGGTAATTTCATGAGAACATGTTGGTGTATTTTATTTATATCTAAAGTGGTTTCAGTTTCCAGTGTGAATTTGAAACATGCAGAAGCCGAGCGTGAAGCTCTGGAGGTGTGGTGGTTTCTGACCCGTGAGGGAATGTGAGGAGATGCGTGTGGAGTTCCCCTCGCTAGTCTGAAGGAGCTGGAAGGAGGTGTGGGTGTATGTTAACATTATCCTTGCTTTTTAAGAGCGTCAACCAGAGTGGGTGTCTTAATACTAGACTCAAACGTCAGTTGCCGAGTGGCCCATTACTGAAATGGCAAAACGAATTAAACGGTAGAATACGTGTTCAGGTTCTTCGACGTTGTGGCGTAGCCATTGCCGTCAGCAGACATGCGGGTCAGTTTCCAGCTGTGGAGAGACCGTGATGTGTGTTTACAAAAATTAACAACAAGGCGACCTGCTTTCTATCCTGATACTCCCCCCAGGGCTCATCACATATGATTACTGTCCAGTTTTTACATGCAAATTAAAGAAAACTATAAACACTAGTGTGATTGTAGACTTTTCCTTTTGTTTGATGGTTGGTTTTCTTCTTTTTTTTCGTCAATAGATGGTGTCCCCAGCCTGTCAGTCATCACTACCAGATAAAAACTTTTATGTGGGAGGAGGGGGGTTTTTATCCCCCTCCACTGCTCTCTTTCTCTCTTTTTTTTTTTTTATGTTCACAGTTTGTCTTGGTCTTTCCTTGCTGAGTTCAGTGAAGAGGAAGTCATAAAGGAGCCATTGGTTGTGCGTGTTACAAGAATGATGTTCGATCCAAAAAGGAGAGTGTATATTGGCCGAGCTTCTGGGCCACTAAAGAGCATGAAAGTACTACGGCCGTAACGTGTACTACCCTAGACGCTTGGGTCTCGATGACTCCGACTGGCACTTGTGTCTTCAGTCCCTGCACACTAGGGACTGCTGGGAAGGGGGAGGTGCCCCTTTCGTTACTTTAATGGCAGGCACTGGTATTTTGCTTGGAGCTCTCAGGTGGCAGCAGGTAATTACCGTACCCCACGCCTCCGTCCAGCCCGCCTGGCCGACGATCTTCCCAGAGGGGGGGGACCAGGAAAGACCACGAAGAACAAGAGAACCTTCTGTGGAGGGAGAGCCAAGGTCTCCAAGGGCTGCAAGCTGAGGGAAGGAGAGGAGCTGCAGAGAGGGACCCCAAGTGTGGAGGTGCATGGGTGGGGTCAGGGGGTGGGGCTGGTGCCAGACTGTAGACATTGGAGGAGAAGGTCTTTGGCAGAGTCACCACATAATGTAATGGGTTCATGGTTTTCATTTGATGCATATGTTACTTTATTTCATTTGACAAGGTTTAGCAGACCAAATAGGCTTTGACGTCTCATTCATGTTAATTATTAGCCAGCAATAATTATGGCCCATAAACTCTCTTCAGGATTAAAAGCTAGAATCACGTTCTCCTTCTCTTTTCGTGCTACACGTGTTTGCCCTGAAGATGAAGATCTGAGAAAGGTACATGCCAAACAGAAACGTAATCTGTTGAGTTTTTAATGGTCTTTATTTTTTAATAGCTTTTTCCATTGCTTACATACAATGTCATTTATTGTTTTTTTAATAAACTGCATAGTCAAAAAGAAGAAGGAAAAAAAACATGTTAAATTATAATGGTTCTTCATTCACTCAATGTGTCTCCATGTGTCTCCCAGCAAGATTTAAGCACACGTGTTTTAGTTATGATTGTCCTTCTATATATAAGCATAGTTCTCCTGGGTCCTGGGTGTATGATACAGTCCGGGGTGTGTGGTACAGTAGGGTATTCATGCAAGATGAATGACACACATCAAAGTGTGTGACAACAGAGAGGAGCTCTCTTTCCAGAAACACACGATTTCATTGGGTCATTAAAAATATGGACAGAAGCAGCTGTGGTGTAGGAGCAGCAGGATGAACGTTTCCTGCAGAGGTACGATCCTGTGTAACCGACACCTTTGTGTGTCTGCGTGTTGGAGAGAGGCAGTGAGCAGCGGCTGCATGCTCCTGGATCCTGGTTTGCACGCGGTGGTCAGATGATGCAAGTTCTCCTGCACATAACCAAAATTTTGCATGCGCATAAATGCCGTAACATGCAGGCTCATGTTTACTGAGTGAATTTGAATGGCCATGAATATGTATGTCTCGAGCAGCGGCGTGTGAGTGTTTTTCTGTGCGTGCACTTGCTCTAATAGGGAGCAGTAAGAAGTCAGCAGGCTCATAAAGAACTCTTTGACTGGCAGGCGGTGTGTGTGGAGGGGGCTGTAATCCATTACAGATGTGGAGGTAATTATATCCAGCCAGGTCTGGTGGCCTCCTCAGCCCAGAGACATGAGCCCAGCCTGGGCACAGTGACTTCAGACACTGGAACTCCACAAGGTCCTGTGGCCCATCTTACCTTAAATCCACTCTGATGACAGTCCCAGCAGGCAGGCTGCTTGCCCTCTTCATTTCAGTCTAT
>NC_135212.1:33044452-33056952 GCF_052324685.1 Brachyhypopomus gauderio
AATGAAAGAGGTACAGAGAGAGAGAGATGGAAAGGGGAGATGTTTCAACTCTCTTGGAGTTTGGGGCTCTGTGGGTTATTATTGGATGGCATAGCATGACAGCATGACATGGGCAAAACATGACAGCAATCCAGATCTGTACCTACACAAAATGTGTGTGTGTGTGCGTGTGTGTGCGTATCAGCGTGTGTACTTATCAAATGAAGAGGTGTGTGTGCATGCAGGAACAGAGATCAGAGGCTGGGAGCATTGGAGAGGCAGAGATCAGGGGAGGTGCATTCTGGGAAGGGGCCAGTTAATAGGCCTCTCCTCTTCCTCTCTCCCCCTTCCATGTCTCTAAGAGCAGCCGTGACGCTGCATCACTCGTCTCTTTGTTGTGGTGCTTCCACTCGTCCTTGTCCTTTCTTCTGCTGATCCCCCTCTCTCTCCCTCTCTCTCTTTCTCTCCCTTGCTCATTGGAGAGGTAGTGAGAGAGAGATTGGTGCTAGAGATTAGAGAAGGGTGCTGCCTAGCAACCAAAATCAAAATGGCAGAACCCTCCGTGTCTGGAACAGCTGACCTACATAACAGGGCGCCTGTGATCACGCCACACGACAGCCGGCGATGACAGGCCATGACGAGCACCTGTCACTTCACCGCTCAGGTGAACGCTTCCCATCATGACACACACACGCCACTCCATAGGACGAAAGCGGAACGACTGTGTGTGTGAGTGCATGTGTGAGTGAGTGTGTGTGTGTGTGTGTGTGGGGGGGGGGGGGTGGTTTAATGGGGATGCAGGCAACTCCCCCTTGGTGAGGAGCGGCAAAGATGACCAACTGGCTTTGTGCCACGGCACCACACAGCAGACGATGTTTCTGTGCAGTTCTGAAACATGCTGGGTTACAATTACACAAATAGAATGATTGTGTTCCCCATTAATACGGAGCAGAGCAGCCTGGGAAGCTGTGGCAGGCATCTGCTCCGTCTGCACTGCTGTCCTGTCTCCTGCTTGAGTCTCACACACAGGGCTGGAAGAGACGGCACATAGACACATGCTCAGTTTCATATGCTGTATTCTCCAGGCTCGCGCAGGGCCATCCAAGGAGCAGAAAAGCTTGTGCGCGGTTTTGTGAACTATCGTCTGTCTGCTCCCAACTGGTTTGGGGGACACGCAGAGTACGCTGATCATGCACCGTTAGCTTTCATTTGCTTTTATGATGCATGGGCTGTTTAAAATCAGACACGGTCATTCTGCGTTGTGCACTCGGGATTTCTTAGTCCGTGGAAATTACTTGCAAGCTGGCAGAAGCTGGATGTGTTAGTGACTTTGGAAACAGGGTCGTGGGTTTGATGCCGGTTGCCGTCCCTTGTCGTTTGGGAGGCTGGAAACGTGATGTTTAGGATTGGCTAAAGGAAAAGACTTCAGTGGTTATAGTTGTCAAGTCAGAGGTGTGAAGCCTTATGGCCAGTTAATATCTTCTGCCCCTAAAATTCCAATACTATATTTATCTTACTTTATGTCTAACTTTGCATGAGCCCACACAGTGGACCACTGTTCCAAGTTTGACAAATTTTCTTGATTCTGGGCAGCTTTTGTGTTATTTTGAGAATATCAGTGTTTGTTTAAAAAATATTTAAGCAGCATTTGCGCACATATTTTCCCGCCGTGCGGAGGCCGCAGTTTGCTCGGCTGAGATTTGGCCTTTTCCACCTCTGGCGTCCTCAGATGACGGACCCGACAGTGCGGCAAACCCTGCCACTTTTAACGGGCTCCATGAAGCACAGAGTGGTTTGAGCTCGGGGGCAGGAGCGTGCCAGCTCAGGCCGGTGCAGCGTTCAAGGGGGAATTTATGGTTCCTGGCAGCATTGCCTCCTGTTCGAATCGAGCGCGTCAGATTGTCGGACTTGGGCCGTTGTAAGGGACTGGTCTTGAATGCGTGTTGGTTTTTCTGAATGTGTGTGCGTGAGCGTGTGTAAAAGTAAAGAGCGCGTTGATGCTGCTCTGTGCGGATTCGCGCAGGGACCCCACCATGCTGTGACTGCTGCTTTTTCATGGAAAGCGTCTCTTTGGGTAGGCAGCTTCTCAATACACTCATTTACACATCAAAACCCGGCGCAAAAGGAGTAGCACTCGGGGCGGGGGAGGGGAAGGGGGTCGGGTGTAATGAGGGGTGCCTTTCTTCCCCCTCTCTCTGTCTCTCTTCTTTCCTGAGGCCTGCTTGCACCATGGCGGGGTGGGCAGAGGTGGGGTAGAGCTGATGTCCTGCAGCGATGGCCTTTAATCCAACGAGCGGCAGTGTCTCCGTGCAGTCATACCAACCAGACAACACAGTCTGTGGAGGCTGCCTTTCACACAGATGCATTTTACATACATGCAACCTCTGAAAACCATAATGGGGAAATCTCACAGTATTCTTTTGGTCATAATATTCAACATAACGGGCCATACGGAAATGTAGCTCAGCAACAATGAAAAGGTCCGAAAGAAAGTTGAAGTTAGACAGGTGAAATTTAGATAGGTGAAGTGCACTTCAGGACTGAGGAGCTGTTAAGGTTGGTCTGTGGGAACAGGGGACATTTACCAGGGAAAGTGTATACACTTTCAAAGACTTTTCAACAATGGAAGATAATGGGGTCACTGTGTGTGTGTGTGTGCGTGTGTGTGTGTGTGTATGTGCGTGTGTGTGTGTGTGTGTGTGTGTGTGTGTGTGTGTGTGTGTGTGTGTGTGTGTGTGTACCTGCATGCATATTTTGGTAATCTTGACCTCATGCCTCTGGGCAGGGTCACACTGGTGATGTTGTAAGTCCTATAAAAACGAAAAAGAAGTCTCCTCTGTCTCTCTCTTTCTCTCTCACCATCTGCAGTTTGCTGGCATTGTGAGTGTGAATGGGTCTCCTTCTGTAGAGGCAATCCGAGCTGGAAAACACCAGCGTGCGGCATCATAAAATGGCAGCCTGGTGTCAGCAGGCTTTTGAGTGCTCTGCTTGAGGAAAGAAAGCTCCCTTCACTAAATTCACCTCCAGGACACCAGCTTTGTCCTTCAGGACTCTGGCTTTGTCGTCCAGGACTCTGGCTTTGTCCTCCAGGACACCAGCTTTGTCGTCCAGTCTAAATAAACAACTTGCGTCACTCACCCTGGATCAGGTTCAACATGCTGAAAACTTGAGGCCACTTATTAAATCGACACCTATGAATATATCTACATGAAGGATTTGAAACGATCACGGTTTTGTTTACCACTCAACTGAAGATCGTAAAACAATGTGGTCATTGGCTGTAGTGCTGGTAAGACAAAGAGGTAGAGAACCCTGTGGCTGTTGGTTGGTGTCATGTGGTGTTTAGACCTTGACCACATTCACAGTGGCCTCTCATCTGCTCCGTGAAGGTTATGCAAAGGTGTTCGCTGCCACTGGCTGGTGATCTGGATGACTGCTCATCCTCTGTAAATACTGTCACAGGATGTGGAGCAGACATTGGGACGGTCACTGCCGTCTGTGACTTGGGGGGGGCGTTAACCCTTTAATGACCGATTGAAGTTTAGTGCCTGCGCCGCTGGCTTACAGAAGCCGGTTTGCAGCACAAACTGAGAACGGGCTGTTAAAACCAGCATGGCTATGGGACAGAAGTCATGCTCCGTCAGAATGAGGTAAGGATACAGTTAAGCATAGGTAATAAACTCACCCACTTTCCATGCCTTCAGTGAACGTCTCCATCTTGCTGACTGTGTCCCCACCCAGTGTGACCAAACGGGTCTTTTGCATCTATGTGTTAAATAGTCTTACAGCTTTAAGCCTCATTAACATGTGCTGTAGTGATGAGCTGTGTGCATGTGACATTGGTGTGAGTAGTGTAGTGTGCATAGGTTGTGTTTCTCTTTCGTTCATTTAGTCATGCGTTGGTTTGTTGGTAATCGTAATGCCCTGAACAAACCAGCACACAAGGAATTTGTGAAGAATGTTTGTTGATGCGTCGTCCGCGCATGCAGATGGGGCAACTATCAGGACCACATCTCCAGGCAGAGAGTTTGCCGCAGCAACTGGAGCCTGGCATACTCTGGATCAAGCGGCGGGAAAATGACCCTCATTTGCATGAGTGGCTCACATCAAAGCAGTGAAAAGGGGGCGGGGATGAGCGAAGCATCACAATAGGTCAACCGCAGGGGGGCGGGGAGTTGAGGCTGTCAACTCATTAATGAAATATATTACCAGAACAACCTCTGCATTTAAAGGTGATGACGCGAGTGCTAACACGTAGAAATCCCCACCACTGTCTCTCCTGCTGTTCAGCGATTCTCTTTGAGGGGGAAAGGGAGAGATTCCCTTGGGAAACCTTCAAGAGATGAATGTATTCAAAGGAGCCTGCATCAAAACTCAGCAGATTGTCACTGAGGAGACGAAATAGCACAGTGCCTAAATATTCAATAGAATACTCCCATAATCTGTACGAATGGAATATGAACACAGATTATTATCATTATTAGATTATCAGATTAAATATCAAAGTTGTCGAGATCTAATCTGTATAATACTGACAATGCTAATTTATCTGCTCCGCAGACACACAAAAGCCAGACAGCCTAATCTTGTGTTAAGCGGAACCTCTGTTTCAACTAGCAGATCGGCAGTGACCCAGACTATTCAGGGCTCCTAGTGGAGTCTCAAGGGTCAATTTGCATTTGAAGCAGGGCCATTTTCACATGAAAACCCTGCAACTTCATCTCAATATTTGCATTGCTTTGACCAAACTTCTCCCCGGCTTGTTGTAGCAGATGCAGATAGACGAGAACAGGAATCACGGACTCTTCTGAACTTCCCGTCTGGTGAATGCAAGCACAAGAATTCAGTACAATACTTGCAAAGATTACGCTAAAATAAAAGGATTATTGTGTATATCAAGAGAATTAAAGACTTTTTTAGGCAAGACTTGTAAGACCCTGTAGCATCTAGTCAATGAGACAAAGGCTGAGAGGGAGAATGAACTTGTTCTAAAATTTTTAAACATTCTGAAAAATATTTATGTACATTTTCCCCAAAACAACCCTCTTGAAGACATGCAAGCAAACCAACAAACTAAAAATATAGTATATTTTATTATCTTTTCCAAAAACAAAAGGCACTTATTTTGCTTTTTACAGACAGATGGGCCATTTAGAATCATTTGTGATAAACCAAGACCAAACTAAATTAAATATATATACAATAAATAAGAACTGAAACACATAAATGCCATCATATCAGACAGGAACACGCATTTGTACTAACAAGTCCTTTGCCTTTTTATGTAAGATAAGAGACTGCATATTCCACACTCTTTCAGCAAGCAGTCATAAACATTCCCTTGACTCACAGGTTCTGATTATCAGTCCACTGTTTACTCCAAAGCTGTGGCCTGACCTGTGACCTCCCCACTGCGTCTGTCGTCCACCCGCTGTCCTTGCGACTGCTCTCGCAAACCCCCAAACACGCCGGGAGCTGCAGTGCAAGCTCGAACTGTTCACTATGGCTGAGGTCACTCACACACACACGTGCGTACTTGGCCATTTCTAGTCCTTCTCATACATGTGTGGGGCTGTCCAAGTAAGGGTCGGTCTTGGTGGTGTGCAGGAGCATGGCGGGAGCTTTGTAGTGGCAGTGCGTGCTGCTGCAGGTCCCGCCGCAGGGCTTCCTGATTGTCCTGTCAGCCAGCCTCCGGCTGCACAGGCCCTGCCAGGTTTGCAGGGTCTTGGAGCTCCACACCCACACGCCGCTGGTGATGCCCACCACCAGTGACATGAAGATCTTCAGCATGAACACCGCCACGGTGGGCACGGACGCCTCCAGGCTGCAATCCTCGTTCCTGCGCCCAGGGGCGGCCGTGCACGCCCCCGCCAGCCCCCGCACCTTCCAGTAGTCCACGTTCAGGCGCTCGTAGAAGTAGCAGATGATGACGCAGGTGGCGGGGACAGTGTAGAGGACGGAGTAGATGCCGATCTTCACCATCAGCTTCTCCAGCTTCTCCGTGTTCGTGCCCTCCGTCTTCATCACCCTGCGGATGTGGAAGAGCGCCACGAAGCCGGTCAGGACGAAGGACGTGCCCACCACGAGGTAGCAGGACAGCGGGACCAGGACGAAGCCCGTCATTGCCCCCACGTCCATGCTGCCCACATAGCAAAGGCCTGTGAGCTCGTCTCCTGCCACCTTCCTCATGGTGAGGATGACGATGGTCTTCAGCGCGGGGATACCCCAGGCAGCCATGTGGAAGTAACTGCTGTGAGACTCAATGGCCTCATGGCCCCATTTCTTCCCTGCAGCCAGGAACCAGGTGAGCGTGAGGATGACCCACCAGATGGAGCTGGCCATGCCGAAGTAGTAGAGGATGAGGAAGACGATGGTGCAGCCCGTGCTCTCCAAACCCTCCTGGATGATGTACAGTTCTCCATTCTCCCGGTCACATGCGATGTTCTCCGCCCCGGCAACTGAGCGGATGATGAAGGCCACGGAGTAGACGTTGTAGCACATGGAGAGGAATATGATGGGTCTCTCGGGGTACTGGAAGCGATGTGGGTCCAGGAGGAAGGTGAGCACCGTGAACGCTGTGGAGATGAAGCACAGCGAGGACCACACAGCCATCCAGATGAAGGCAAAGTCCTTGTCGCGTCTGGACCAGAACACGTCGACAGCCGAGGAGCAACGTGGAGCACAGGAATTGCTCTTCTCGACGTACTGGAACTTCTCAGGATTGTCACAGGCACCAGCGGGCCCCCCCACGCGCCCGCTGCCTGGTCCGGGCTGACGGGCTCGGGGCGGCACGGGCAGCATGCCCTCTCCTTTCTTAGGCTCTGGCTTGGTGTCGTTCTCCGGTGCCTCCATGCACAGCGCATTGGGGTCGTTCCTGGTGGGGAGCCTGGAGCAGTCCAGCGATTCGGGCCAGGCGTAATTGAACTTCTCCATGATGGGTGAGCATCTCTGGCGGGCCTGCTCGCACATGGGCCTGCAGGCGGGGATGGAGGTGGACACCTGGTCTGTGCACATGGGCGCATACAGAGAGCAGAGGAAAAAGCGCAGATGGACGTCGCAGCCGTACTCCACCAGTGGTGCAAACTCATTCAGCTTAATAGCAGCTTCCTTCTGGCTGTCGTGGTCCATGAAGTTGGGCATCCGTGTGAGGTTGTATCCAATGCCCTGACACAACGGGATGACAATTGGCTCGCATTTAGCCGGACGTCCCCTCTCGAAGTCATACGAGCCGATCTCTAGACTTGAGACTGCGATCACTAGATGACACCACAGACAAATCACGATATTCAATGGGGAGCCCTCCATGCTATATTTTAGTCACCTGTATGAATGAGTGATCTGAAAAACTTTGCTCGCATAAAAAAGTCGCTAAGTGAAGGGGTTTTGCTCAAAGGCGACTTAGTAAGAGTCAGCGGAGTCTCTCGAATGTTCCGTTAGGATCAAAACTACTTTAAATTCCAATCGAATGCATTTTGCCACAAACACCAGTGTGAAAGGTTAAAAAACGCACCGCAAAGCAGCTTTCTGGTTAAACGGAATAGGCATACCTCTGCAAAATGGCACCTTTGAAAGTGTAATGTCAGATGATATTCAAGCAGTTGTTCGTATGGTGTAAAATCCGCAACTACTCGACCGAAAGCATGTCAACACGAAGTCCCGTAATATTTCACTGTGATCTGCACCGCCAAAGGAACACGAATAACGGAATCAAGATGATCAGTGTTACGCCGCAGACATAAACCGATTCGTCCTTGTCCTAATCCTTGGTTTTCAGACGTCGGGCAGAGTGCGTTGTATGGGTAGCACGGAGTTTTTTCAGGATAGGTGCGTTTATCTTCGTGTCAACGACACGATACCTCTCTCCACTCATCTCTGGCAAAAACTGAACTTTCTCTTTCCTCCTCGGTCCTCTAAAACGCGGGGGTGGGCGACTCATGACGCAGGGATGTAGTCCGCCCACTTACAACCAAAAAGGCGCTCTTAAAAGTCCAAGTAAACCACTCAATGTAGTCTCTGTTTCGGTGTTTTGAGACAAACGACCATCTAACGAAGTAATTTGCTTTAAAAAGCAACGAGGCCGTAATTTGAAACTTTCTGAACCATGCTTAGTTTAAGTAAATCAAAGAACTGATTACAGTAGTGGAGAACAGACAGGCTTTAAGACAGGCTTTATTTTTCCACGGCATGTCCTACGCAATATGTAAAGATTTTATGGATGTTAATACTAATTAATTAAAATCAGAAATTAACCTAAAAGGAAAACTAAATCTTAAAACAATCCAGTTTTTACGTTTGAGATAGGCCTACTCCACAATTGATAGAATACTGCCTTCACTCTGCTATAGAAGATCATGTTTTAAAAGTTGATTAAAGAAAAACAGTGTATATTCCAGATTCTTCGCCTCGAAAGAGACCTAAATTAGAATGCCTTCCATTCAATTTATTAGGATGTTTACATTGGAAACGCAGAACGTGTGGGAGAAAAATGCTCTTGTTACCATCTAGTGGTTGACTAACGAATAGCACATTTTCACTGACAGGCGTACGAGCTTGTGACGGAAATGTATTAACAACGAGGTTATTTTTACTAATATAGATATAGGACTCTACCGAAATATAGAGTAGAAATACAATAAATTAAGAAAACACAAGAGAAAAATATAATTATTTAATACATGCGAAGCAGATTCGAATGATTAATTATAGGTTAGAGCTAATATGAAAAATGTGAGTGGAGACCTCACTTCACACCAAAGTTCAGCACCATAGTAAAAGGCTGCCTGGTTGCCTCATCACTCTCTAATTCATTAGTGGGTATGACCAGCAAATTTCTGTAGGTTGATCTGAGAACTCTTGTGGGAACTTACTAATCAATCCACTAAGGTACACTGAGGCGAGACCATAAAGGCACCTGAAGGTCATTGAGTAAATCTTAAAAAGTGGTGCAAAAACTGGTGTAGACAGTATCTCACTGAAAACAGGTAAAAACGTATTCCAATCAAAACTCTCAAGGCAGTATTTTATTCCCTCTCCATGCTAGAGTTCTTTAGTAGACTGAGAGCATCACAGAAATCCAGCCAACCCAACACAAACGCTTGTATAGGTTTACTGTTGAGAAAATGGCCTGGCCCTTGGATATGTCTCTTAGGTGGGTGAAGTGTTTTGCAAGCATTTCTTATGTGCTCTTCCAGGTTAGGATCACTCTCAAAAGTAATACCCAGGTTTTGAGGTCTCACACACCACTGCATTTCTTAGTTCAGCATTCCCCAAAACAAGGAATTCAGTTTTGTTCTTGTCCTGCTGTGTAAAATTATGGTACATCAAGGATTTGCTCCCCTCCGTGTAACCAGACAGGGAGATGATTGATTATCGAGGGTCGGTAGCTGCTAAAATATACTGTATAGCTGTGTATTGTTTGCAAACTAATGGAAGGAAAAGCTTGTTTATTAATTACTCTGGCAAATGAGAGCATATATTGGTTCACAAATCATGCTCCCAGGGTTTAACCTTGAGGAACTTCACAAGACATGTTGCTTGGATGAATGAGTTTTGAAGCAAATTCGAAGTCAAGGACTAGAATGAAATACCAAATTTAAGATTTAAATTTAAGATTTAATTTAGAATGAATGAGTGGCTATTAGAATATATTTTTTTTAAAGGAGCTGAATATGTAGAATGCTTATGATTTGCTGTATATTTATATGTTTTAAAAAACAATGCTTTTACTTAGTTCAAGAAATCATACATATTTTTCAGTGATGTTTACTTTCGACATATACAGAACAGAAAGCTCTTCTTTCTGATGTAGCTTTACTAGACATTTAAACTTTGGCACCCATAGGTATTATAGCGTGAGTGATTATCAGATCTGGAGAGGGCAGAAACACTATCACTGCGACTTGAAGTGCACAGGGTGAGTCTGATGCCCATCTAGTTTAAGGAAACACATTCCAGACGGAGTGATTCTTATCAGCCTCAGAGGCATGTAAGTATATTGTTATTATTTTTTAAATCAAGGACTTTTTTTGAGGGTTTGTTGTAATAAAGTCTCTCTTTATGCTGACTGGGTTTGTGCTTTTTCATATCTGACACTTTAAAACCTAAAAGTGGAGAGGCAATGAGAGAGATGTTGATAGAGGGGCCCCTTTTTCTTGACAGACTAACTAACACTGATTTGAGATCAGTACTGTGTAAAAAGAACAACTATGTGTAACCGGTGGATGTCTGTCGTGCTACCACAATCACCAAACAGTCTGCGTTGTGTTTCGTTATTCTTTAATTCTGGTAAAAGAACAATCCAACCTTTAATGCTGGATAGGTGCTCCTGCCTCCTCTCTGCTCTCTCCTCCTCATACAATGCAGAATTACAATGCTCACAGAGGGGATAAACAGGACTAAACTACATGCAACTATAACAATAAAACATTGACTCTTCATTACGAACTGTACAGACACATACAACAGCAATATGACCGCTACACTCTGCTACCTTAGCATAGCCCACACATTACAGAATTATACATGTCTACATACAAAATCATGCATACCTGGTAAAAGAACAATCCAACCTTTAATGCTGGATAGGTGCTCCTGCCTCCTCTCTGCTCTCTCCTCATATAAAAAGGGATAAAAGTAATAACTCACTCCGCTGCTTTAGCGGACAGACACGCTGTGTAATGTTAGCTATCTGTATAGAACTGTAACTAAACTTAAATTAGTCAATGAGAAGATAATACGTAACAAAACAGCTAATTAAGAATTCAATAATTTATTCAAGGGCCCAGTGATGTGTCTGTGTTAACTAAATTGAAGGATTATAATGGATATGATATGGAGTAATTTACAATACCTACCTCCTCATACAATGCAGAATTACAATGGAGGAGGTAAAGTGAGGGGAGGAGACTTTAAGGCAGAGCGAAAGGGCGGGGCTTCCCAAGATAACTGGCCAGCACATATAAAGGTTGAATTAAAAGGAGAATTTTGTGTAATTATAACTTTATTACAATGTTACATATGTACACTGGACTTACCAGAAACATTAATTGTTTTCTCCTTATTTGACACAGAGGAATACTTTAGTACCCTGGGTTGATGGTTTCAGATGAGGGGTTGCCAACTCTGCCTTTGCAATTCCACCTCCACCTGCTGGCATCAAAACTAAGCACGTGTAACTGTTCAAAGTTCAGCGGCTATCGGCAAAGCTGCCCCTGCGGATCCCATATGACTCATTTGGGCGGACGGGGGTGACAGCGCTAACTTGACTTGGACTGATGCTGAAGTTGCATGACAGCAGGTCATGGCACCATATCCAGTTCAGGGAGTCTGGCCTTCTCTATAGCTCAGGCTAATGCACCTTTGAGCACTTTAGCTGTCAATCTCCGTCAGGCTTCCAGCACCAACTACATTGCTCTGCGCTACATCAGAGGCGAAGCCCATTACACTCTACCGCCTCGGAGTGGCAGGGGACAGGAAGGCGCTTTACAGCGAGTGACACTATTCTAAAAAACCCATCACCATTTCACTTTAGCATTGAAAAGCACTCTTGCAGTAGAGTGGCGACTATCCATCCTGATGGATTTCTTATCCTGAGGCTTTGCATTCTGTAGGTCTGCTGCAGAGGTCTGTACCTTGAATTGGCCTAGTTGAAAACATTTGAGATCCAATTATTGGTACATTATTAAATACCTTAAGAGCGCATCAGGGCACTTCCATAAGTCCCCGAAAAAAAAGTGTCAAAAGGCTGTTGCTGGTAGTCCGTGACACAGGTTCTCGTCGTCATTTGTTTCCTGCCTCAGCATCTTGGACGGGTCCCTTGTATGGCGGAGCTTCAGTAACAGCTGTGCCGGGCAGCTCAGGGGGCGACCAGACAGGCGGCTCACGACTGATTTATCACGACAAGACAGTTTGGGTACATGTGTGGCATGTCTGGAAATGTTATTTCACTGTCAATATGAACACATTTAAAAAAATAAGTATGAAGTTGTCACAAACAGAAATGATTTTTGTACATTATCAGGTTTCTGTATGTAATCTGGTCAGGCAGAGGCAAAATTCTGAGCGGGCGACAGATAACCCAGCTTTGTGAGATGATGGCACCCTACTGGGTCAATGGTGCTATCTGACAAGACAGTATTCTCAGTGAAGTTCCTGGTGCCTGTCTCTCTCTCTGTGTCTCTCTCTAAGATCAGTAACAAAGCTGGCACAGCGACTGGTCCTGTGTGACATTCTGGACTAAGTTATGTGTGTGTGAGAGGAGCAGGGCATGACCCAAGATAAGACAGGAATGGAAACAATGCCATCAACAGTCATTAGGAGAGTGTGGCGTATGTGCTTGTGAGTGTGTGTGTGTGTGTGTGTGTGTGTGTGTGTGTGTGTGTGTGTGTGTGTGTGTGTGTGTGTGTGTGAGTACGAGGAACATTTACTTACTGGAAGGGACAGAAGGGGGTGATATATTTATGTTGGGATATGGGTGGTAAGAATTTAATAGAAAAAAGTCTGTGACTTTTATTATGACATTG
>NC_135212.1:33061952-33071952 GCF_052324685.1 Brachyhypopomus gauderio
CATCCCAGCACCCCCACCCCAATCACCACCACCCCAGCACCCCCACCCCAATCACCACCACCCCAATCACCCCCACCCCAGCACCCCCACCCCAATCACCACTACCCCAATCACCACCACCCCAGCACCCCCACCCCAATCACCACCACCCCAGCACCCCCACCCCAATCACCACCACCCCAGCACCACCACCCCAGCACCCCCACCCCAATCACCACCACCCCAATCACCACCACCCCAGCACCCCCACCCCAATCACCACCACCCCAATCACCACCACCCCAGCACCTTCACCCCAATCACCACCACCCCAATCACCACCACCCCAGCACCCCCACCCACAGCCCCTTAGATTTCTAGGAGTCCAGTCGAGCCATACAAGTCCTATTAATAACGTGTGGATAGACCGTGTAGTCAGGTGGCCCAGGGGGCAGGCAGCAGCACACACTCCCCATTTTCAAGTAGCCAAGTTGGGAGTCTGTGTGATGAAAAGCGCCCGGGCAGATGCAGGGAGCACTAGCCCAACAGTCAGGAGGAGAGACATGTCACTGCTGCAACAGACCCGTCTGCTGTCAGTAAGGGATGTGGAACCAAACACACCTGTATTAATAAACACAGTGGCACAATGAACACAACACAGCTCCAGCAATGAACACAGCTCCGGTCTGTACTGCAGGCTCTGTGTGCAGCTCTGAAGAGAACAATGAATATTTACTTCATTATTCTGCAATCAGGCTGACATGTTCAGTGTTCAGTACAGCACTACAGTTTGTGTGTGTGTGTGTGTGTGTGTGTGTGTGTGTGTGGTCTGCAGGTGTGTGTGGTGTGTGTGTGTGTGTTCACTGTAAGTATGAGTGTGACAGGGAGCAGACAGTTCATGAGTGTGACAGGGAGCAGACAGTTCAGGTCATCTCATTTGTAGTTTGATGGATGGCAGAATTAGTAAGTCTAGAGCTGAGTGTGTTCTGATGCTCAGACGCCCTGCTGGCTAACACATGTGACATGTGGCTGTGAGTCTATACGCACACACACACACACACACACACACACACACACACACACACACACACACACACACACACACACACACACACACACACACACACACACACCAGTTGCCTTCCATACCAAGTAGCTTCTTTGCTCCTGGCTGGGAAGCCTTCTCCCTCTCTCACCCACCACTTAAAAGATCACAGCTCCCTCCACCCACCCCCCCCCCCCATCTCCCCTCTCCCCCCCATCTCCCCTCTTCTTATCCAGCGTCTGCTTTTTTGCGGTGGAGTAGTAATGGGATGAGTTTGGGGAAGTCAGACAAAGGAGATCACAAGTTGTCGATGTGTTCCAAACCTCAGACCTCAGCGTGCTGATACTGGGCTTCCAGCTGCTGGCGTGTCACACCAGTGCGTGCAAAAACACACGTCAGTCAGGGTGGCCATCAGCAGCTTTGAGACACCTCATCTCTCATTCTACTGAATGTTACACAGTGTTGCTGTCCGACAAAATCATCCATTATTACCCAAACTAGGAATTTCTTCCTAATGTTTCCTTTCCTTTTTTCTTTGCATGTGCTTCGCGCACCTGTGGGGAGTAAAACATTGTTCCTCACACTCTACGTAACACCACTGGATGTTAAACACCACATTCCATATTAAACACCAATGGAAGATTCCACCATCCCTAAATTCCCAAATCCTTTGCTGAACTCTAACTGGTAGCAGAAATATGCATCACAGCCAAATGGCATAATGATGTAAGACAAAACTGTTTAAGGTGTAATGACACTGTTGTCATGCTGAGAGAAGGCACGCCATTGGCTGGCATAGGGAGAGATCACTCACAGAGGTGCATAACGCATAACCAAATGACTTCACAGGCACGCCATTGGCTGGCGTGAGGAGAGATCGCTCTCAGATGCGCAGAAGGCATGATCACATGGCTCTTCAGCGTTGCACACCATTGGTTAACATTGGGAGAGCTCACTCTCATTGGCTCCTTGTTAGGCCTCGATGATGTCACATAAGAGGCCTCCCCAAAAGGCACCAGGAATATCTGACTCCTTCAACCATCAACACACCACCCATAACTTTTATTTTTTAAATCAAATATTCAATTAGTTTCTTTCCAGAACCTGTCAGAGTTTGATGTTAGTGACGAGAGCCGAGCCAGCCGTCCAGCAGCGGCCCGGTCCCCAGGTCCAAAGCCTGGTGCCGCTGCCAAGATCATGCCGCTCGCTTCATGTCATACTGGAAGAAGAAAAAAAAAAACAGGGCTGAAATGAGTTGCAGTTGACTGCAACCAGCGCTGCGTATTCCCAGAATCCCGCGCTCTCCAGGGCTTCACTGGTGGTGAACGCTCTATTTGCTTTGGACTGCATTCGCTGTTATACTGATCTCCAACACTCTAGCACCTTTATCAGATGAGATTAGCCCAGGGGATAGGGTGGTTGAAACAGGCAGCAGGCAATGGAAAAGCATTGTTTTCCTTTTTAATGCCATTCTACCACGCCGTGTGACAACTTGGAGGGAGTTCAGAGGTGGAGTTGGCGGCACGGGGTCTGGAGAGTCGGCACAGCATGTTAAAGCGGCAGGGCGGAGGCACACAACACCCACCCCCCAACACACACCCCCACCTTCAGCTCGGTGGATGTCAGAGTGAAGCAGCCCTCACACAATAGGCTCTTCACAGGCCAGATCCACGTCAGACACACCCTCCAATCCTCAGAGAAAGATGTCTACCTTCACACATACTGTACACACACACACACACACACACACACACACACACACACACACACACACACACACAAACATTCATTTGCTAATATATTTTATATTTCATTGCTAAACTGAAATCGTCAAGACAAATATGAAATATGAAAATGAGTGCTGGTCGTTCTGGGCCGTTAATTCTGGTGTGTGTCATTGCTGAGGCATTTG
This sequence comes from Brachyhypopomus gauderio, assembly GCF_052324685.1. NCBI lineage: Eukaryota > Metazoa > Chordata > Actinopteri > Gymnotiformes > Hypopomidae > Brachyhypopomus > Brachyhypopomus gauderio. The sequence continues at coordinate 33,064,889 of NC_135212.1, forward strand.
TTTAATTCAGTTATGAGAATTTGTGATTCAATTCAGGTGGGAAAATCTGAATTATCAATAGAAATGGCTAGAGACCTTCTTCCTGAAGCTTAAAATTAAAATCATAGGACAAAATGCTGTTTCATTATCAGGATGGTGAGGCGTGACCAGAGGTGTGCTGGTCTGGTTCTGTCGGGGCTGTGTTCCAGCAGGAGGATCTGGGCACAAGTCGGGAGGGCCGTTTTCTTAATCTCAGCTCCATGGAGAATCTCTTAAAGCACATAGCTTAGAAACCAAACTACAACTTTGCCTGGCTAGATCACTTGTCTGTGGACACACAGTTATTGCATTTTGACACATTAATGTGTAATTAACATATTCCAGGTAGCATTTATATAATAATTACGTTTTACCTAACAATGAAGAAATCTAGGTCAGTCTCACTAGATGGATTTTATGCAGATGTGTTTCGAAAACCAAAAATGTACATAAATAGTAATGCTGCAAAATGGAAAATAATAGACATACTTCTGCAAGGAGCTATGCCCAGATACTGAACACACACACACACACACACACACACACACACACACACACACACACACACACACACACACTTTAATATACTAATAATTCCTGCATGCCTGCCTGAGAGAGCTCTTTGATTCACTTTCAGTCAAGGCCTAGTACCTAACCTCTCTCTCTCTCTCTCTCTCTCTCTCTCTCCCTCTCTCTCTCTCATGCCATGTTTTCTTATGAGCAGGAAACTCATAAAAAGCAAAAGTTTCTAAATTACTGTCATTCAAAAAGACCTCGGTCTTGCCTCCTCTCCTTTTCCCTCTTTCCTCTCATCTGTACCTTCTAGGCATCCTCTCGCTCTCTCTTTCCCTCTCTCTCTCTTCCACCCTCTCTCTCACTCTCTCAAACCTGGAGCGAGCAGAATAAACAGTGGAACCCCTGCTCATATAAAGGCCCAATTCATCTCCTGCATGTTTAAAAATGGATACAAAGAAAAACGCATATGATAATTTTTGGCATATGGTGGCGGGAACCAGACAGACACTGTTGCTCCTTGTTCTCCTAAATGTGAGAGAGAGAGAGAGAAGGAGAGAGAGAGAGAGAAGGAGAGAGAGAGAGAGAGGGAGAGAGAGAGAGAGAGAGAGAGGGAGAGAGACAGACATCCGGGCCTGCACGCAGTGGACCAGGCAGGGGAAAGAACAGTAGGCTTGCTGTGCAGGACTGCACCTTACAGGTTCTCCTCAGTTTGGCCCAGTGTGTCTGCTCCCTGAACGCCTGCAAACCACAGCGGCTCCAGATAGAGGCTGTTTGTGTCCCTTCGCATGGCCCTGGAGTGACCCAGCGCCCTCACGAAACCCGGAGCTATCCGTAAAAGCGGAACAGGCAGCAAGCCGAGGAGCTGTTGGTCAACTAAGGCTGTTGGTCATCGTCGTGATCACGCGGGGCATGTTGATGTTGGAGTGGAATGATGGGGCTTTTCTCTGGTGTCTCACGTTCTGGTTTTAAGCCTTTCCTTTTTAGCACTGTCTAAAACAAGGGAGCTCTTAGGCCAGGGGAATCTCTCTGTCCCGACATGCAGAGACAATGCAGACGCTGGTGTTATCTAATCATGGTGGTGATCTTGAGGAGGGTAGCGTCAGCTCGGTTTACTGCTCTGTTCCAGCTGTAAGATAGAAAAGGAGAGCCAAGAGGAAGTCAGCTTGAGGACAGACGAAGAGAAGCTCAGGACACTCAGACACGTCAGGTGATCCATGCCATGTTCTGCCCTCTAACATGTTCTAACCTCCCCCCCACCGGGCTGAACCATAGCAGACATGATGGTGGCATTCAGGGCCGTGTCACACAGAGGAGACACAGGCAATAGCTGACAACACAAGCTGAAACAACAAGAGCTACACACACACACACACACACACACACACACTCCTTTGCCAGCTGAAGGAGTCTGCCATGATTGACAGGCATTACAGACACCACGACAGGGTAATTTAGGCTTGTCTGTACTCTGATATTACTGGATTAGATAACAGAGACATGGAACTAAAGAACAATGTGAAAGGAACCAGGAGCAGCAGGACCAGGGGAGGGTAGATCCACTCCAGAGGAATGTTCTCGACAGATCACTTCAAAACCACTGCCTTCTATTATTAAAGGATCTCTCACAATAGTCAGCCTTCAGGGGGAAGGAGCCGACACTGATGAAAGTGTTAATTATTAACTTTGCTGGAAACTCCCCCCCCAGTATGTTTCCAGTATGTGCAGTGTTTTGTGAAATGAAGACAGCTGTCAAATAAATATTTTGAAGTACTTAGCTACATAGTTCATTTAAGTTCTAATCCATTATGTTTATTAATGATGTTCAACAGTTTGCAGTGGAGCTAAAAGCTGAGGCCCTCAGAGCTGTTCTGCACAGTGGGTGCAACTCGGCCCGTCAGAGCCAGACGAGACGTACCACTGCCCCGCACTGCAAGGTCCCAGAAGCCCACCAATCTGTCCATGCCGCCCGTCCACCTCTGTGTGACTTCACATCGCGACCCAGCCATGCTCCCTCGATCCTCTCAATCTGAGTGTGCACACCTCCGCCACGCTGCGGAATGAACTGTTGTGTTATATGAGGCGGGTGGACACAGAGCAGGCATTCAGCATGGGCCAAAAGACCCAGGACATGGAGACAGGGGTGGGAGAGGGGTGGGACAGGGGTGGGAGAGGGGTGGGAGAGGGGTGGGAGAGGGGTGGGACAGGGGTGGGAGAGGGGTGGGACAGGGGTGGGAGAGGGGTGGGACAGGGGTGGGAGAGGGCGTGGAGGGATTGGGAGACGCAGGATCCAGAGGTTTCTCTTAAAACTACCCCAAAGGCTGCTGCTAATTTTCACCATCTCCCAGAACCGAAACCCCTGTCTCCCACCCCAGCCAAACCGCTGGAAAAACACCACTTGCTTGACAACAATCACCACCATCAGAAACTGCTGGCTTCTTTACTTTCTTTGTTTTGTTTCAATCTTAGAATCTGAGCAATGAACACTTATCAACATGTTAATTTGAGGGTTGCTTTTAGAACAAATATTTTGTGCAGAAGGCCTGTTTGTTTTAGCAGGGCCTACCAGAACCCTTGACTCCATGCATGAAAGCAAACACTGATATGAGGCTAATTCGATCAGAGAGACCTCTGTATTAGTGGTGAAAATAGCAGTGCTGAAAGCTGAGAAACTGAGAAAGGTCGTTAGGAAGCCAAGAATATGAAATCTAGCATGGACAGTGGCAAATCTGCAAGCTTACTGAATTTTATATTTATGTATTTTGGTCTGTTTGGCTTAACCTCCCCGAGTTTGTGCACACACACACACACACACACACACACACACACACGCACAAAATTCAACTGATTCAAGTTATGGCAAACATCATCACACACACCTTTTAACGTACGCGCTACCAGGCTGTAAGTGCCTTTCAACTAACTGTGCCAAAATTCTGAATGGGCTGGAAATTCCTACCATTGGACCAGCGTCTCATCAAACAGGGAAAAACACCACCCAGCAAGACAGACAGACAGAGAGTACCCACATCCCCTTACAGAAGCCCCTTCCTAAAACAAATCCATCACGCAAAACCTAAACACAAAAGTGCCTTTTATTCAGCTCAAACCCCAGCGGTGACCCCCTCCGATAGCCGACTATATGTCGTCGGGAAATCTGTTAGTAATTACGCAGCAGTTCTGAAACAGAGCAGGCCATTTTTGTGGCATGTGTGCAGGAGAGAGTGGAAGCGTGCGAGGCGTCTGTGTGTTTCATTCATAAACGCACTTGCCCAACCATGAGGGGGCGGCGGAAGCACCCAGGAGACCAAAGAGGCATCGTCCTCTCGTTAGGACGCTGAGATTTATAAAGAACCACCACCTCCTATCAGGGACGAGTACAGTAGTGTAGACCACCTGAGCAAAATGTAACAACAGGATGAGGGAAAAAAGAGGTGAGCTAGCTTCAAAGTACTGTTGAGAGAGAGAGAGAGAGAGAGAGAGAGAGAGAGAGAGAGAGAGAGAGAGAGAGAGAGAGAGAGAGAGAGAGAGAGAGAGAGAGAGAGAGAGAAACCTGCATTACCTGACTACAGCAGACTTAAACAGGAACCTGTGGGAGAGAGAAGTGTGTTCCCATCAGAGGGTGCGATAGTCATCACAATGTGTCCGCATCGCTGCACTTCTGAAGAGAGGATGCACACCGTCCGTCTCCGGGGTGCTGTCTGCATGCAGGGCTTGGCCTCCGGATGCCACGTTGGAACCTATTTCCCTGTGAAGATCTCGATCAGGCATAGAGCAAAACCTTCCGGTGTCAGTACATTCTGTCCCATGGCTTTTACTGAGAAACACAGTCATCAGGATGTGAGTTAGCATATCTCTTCCTTGGATCCTCGAGTTCTAGCAGTCATTTCTCTATTTGAGTTTCCTTAAAAAAGTTTGGTACAGATATATTTGGCCTTAGTCTATCAAAAGCTTCCAGAGTATAATACATCAAGAAAAATACTAGTAACAAGTTGCACTGGAGTTTTGGGAGATACTGTATATATGTCACATCCCCAAAAAAGAAAAAGTCATAAAATCAATTTTAAAAACCCAGATTAATCTGTGCTGGAGAGGAGGATTCCCCCATGACATAAGACCTTGACTTGTGGAAGCGATGTGGTGGAAGCAGTGACAAACGAACAACCACAGAATTACACTGTGTATAGCCCAACGTCCAATTACCAGATTACCAAAGCACCACGAGGAGGATTATTTTAGAGGGCCCTAGTCAGATCAAGGCCCATACGTGTTATCCACAAAGATAGATATTTCTCTCAGATCCAGCCTCTGTATATCTTGCCTTTTGTGTGGAGAGATATATATTCTGTAAGCTATTTAAATTCATACTTATCTGTTCCAAAATAAAAGTAGTTTGTATAAAGCCTTTGGTAGCATGGTTGTGTAATGACCACTAATTCATAAGAGTATGAAATAAGTTTCCGTCTGACTTTCTTTATGACTTTGGCTTGCAGGCACAAATTCACCCATATAAATCTCATCACTGGTCTAGAGTTCTTTCCAAGTAGTAGCAAAGTGGTGTATGGAGTTCTCTGCGTATCTGACGTTGCAGCTATGTATGTGTGTGTGTGTGTGTACATGCATATGCACGCACTTCTGTGCATTCATGTGTGCATTCATGTGTGTACACATGCGTGTGTTACTGCATGCATGAGTGCCTGTGTGTGTGTAGAAGACTCTGCCTAAATGAGTGCTGAGTTATGGGTCTGATTCTCAGGGCTGAGTTTTACTGTGCTGTAAGGGCCATCTCACTTCCCTGGATGTTTGGGCTTCTTGCCTGGAGCATGTGATTTACAGCCTCCCTCTCATCTGCTTCCTCAGCCCTGGGACTCCTCCTGCCTACAATCCAGGACCCACTCAGCAATCAGCATGCACAGTGCCGCAGGTCAACCTGGGAAACGTGGTTCCTCTGGAGAAGCTCTCCTAAACAAGTCTCTCCGTCTGCGCCAGCATGCCATCCAGAACTGGACTGCAGCTCCGTCTGAGCCCGGTGGTGTGAAGGGGACCATGGCGGCAGAGGATCGCAGAAGCCCACCGCTGGTTCGCCTCTTCCTACAGGCCTTACAACTGAGATGGAGCCGTGAGGAGCCCTCCTCCACGTCGGCCCAGAAACTTCGCCTCAGCCGTGAACGATAAACAAAAGAAAGAAACACAGCTGCAGATGTGCGAGACTTTGGCATGTTCAGCGGGACTGTGGTTGCTGTGATCGCTGTTCTCCATGGGGAGGGCCTTCTCTCCAGGCCTCCCTGTGGATTGGGGCTGAGGGCTGAAAGTGAAGGTAGGAGGGCAGTTAGGGAGAGAACGGGGCAGGTCTTCTTAGGCTGGAGGATAAGAGAGCTGGGTGAGAGTTTTGGTTCTGAAACAAAATGTTCAGACACATGGTCTTCATGGACTTGCTACGCTATTTACCTCACTGAGCTTCTCCATCCAGTGTCCCCCTAAAACCCCCACATCTTCTCCATACAATGTCCCCCTAAAACCCCCACATCTTCTCCATACAGTGTCCCCCTAAAACCCCCACATCTTCTCCATACAGTGTCCCCCTAAAACCCCCACATCTTCTCCATACTGTGTCCCTCTAAAACCCCCACATCATCTCCATACAGTGTCCCTCTCAAACCCCCACATCTTCTTCATCCACAGTGTCCCTCTCAAACACCCATCTTCTCCACTACATCCTTAATCCCTTCATAAAGTGTCCTTAGTGTCCTCTTGTTAAAGTGTTCATAGTGTCCTCTTATTAAAGAGCCCATAGTGTTCTTTTATTAAAGTGTCCCTAGTGTCCTCTTATTAAAGAGCTCATAGTGTCCTTTTAGTAGAGTCCCTAGTGTCCTCTTAGTAAGGTGTACCTATTGTCCTCTTACTAAAGAGTCCCTAGTATTATCTTAGAAAAGAGTCCTTAGTGTCCTCTTAGTAGAGTTCCTAATGTCCTCTAGATAACAATCTATCGTATATTCAGCACTAAAAGACCTTATGCCTTCATAAAGACCTTATTATATCATCAAGAGTACATGAACCCTGTCACTGTGTGTGTGTGTGTGTGTGTGTGTGTGTGTGTGTATGTGTGTGTGTGTGTGTGTGTGTGTGTGTGTGTGTGTGTGTGTGTGTGTGTGTGTGTGTGTGTGTGTGTGTATGTGTGTATGTGTGTGTGTGTGTATCTGCTTAAGAAAGACTTCTCTCATGCTCTCCCGTAAAACACAGATGTGGGGTAGTGTGACGCTGCTAATAAAGGGCGCTGTGGACTTAGCTCTCATAGTCGCACTTCCACAGAAATATGTGTCCGATGGAGCACACACACACACACACACACACACACACACACACACACACACCCACACACACACACACACACATATTCATTAAGAGAGCGAAAAGAATTAGGTGAGCATTACAGAAGATGAGAACAGATGAGAAAGAGAGAAAATTAAAAAGGAAGGGAAATGGATGAAAAAGCTAAAGTGAGGGAGGAGAGATACCAGGGCAGAACAGGGAGG